>NC_133862.1:11517047-11553732 GCF_044706935.1 Curcuma longa | reverse complement strand
ATCTTTTGGTTTGTGAATAAACTCTTTAATTCGTTTAAACCTAGAGGCGACTCCTCTACGTTTGTGATTCCTTTGTGTTTTCTCTGCAATTCTTACAAGGAAACAAGCCTACAGAATAATCGTTATTCTGTCCAACGTCATATTATATGCAAAAAATTATCATTTCTTTTCAACAACATGTTGATTCCATATTGAACCAAAACAATAAAGCATCTTTATATATGGTAAAATTTCTTTTTCAAAGAATACATTAGAGATAAGTTGGAAATCATGCTTAATATTTATATGAAATACAATAGTTGATCATGCTAAAATCACTTCCTCACTAAATCGTTCAATGTGTCACCAAGTGTAAACTCATTTTTCACACTTTGAGTCCACCTTTCTTTTCTCATAACTTCATTAAGTTTTTGCTGCAGGGTTTTAGAAATTGAAGGATTGTTTCTGCTTGCAAAAAAGTTTGATATTTCTGTTGCCTTCTCACTTGTTCCAAACTAAAAGTAAAATAATAAAAAACAAAATTATCAAAATGATGCACACTATAATTTTAAATTAAAAAAACCAAATGATTAGGTCACAAACCAATTTCACAATATATTTGACAACATAAGGTAAGGCCATTTTGGCCATTTCTTTTGTATTTTATCATCCCAATTTTCCTGTAAGAAGATAGTTAATAATTATAGCTTAGTTAAGTAATATATACTCAGTTATTTCATAAAGAATGAAAAATATTATGAAAATGGGAATTATATGAGCTCCAATAATTTATGAAAATCTTGCACTTGCTAATTTAGAATGAAACATACTATACTAAAATAAATAATTTTTAAAATTAATTAGTTTTTATTAATACTTGTAAATTATTTAATTTTATTGACAATGTTTACTATGCTTACATAATGTTGATATGTACAAAGTTCATAAATTTAGTTAAACATATAATAAACTTCTTCTTTGGTATTATATCAAATTATTAAAAAAATCTTTATAAAATTTAAGATATTTTAAAAGTATAGTTTGCAATATTTTGTATCTAGATACGCCACCTTTTTTTTTTGTTGTCAATTTTATATCATAATGTGCTTTTGTAGGCAAAGTACTAATAGACATAATAGAATGTATATTATTTCATACAAAATTCTTTAGGAGATTTTTGGAAATTATGAATTGTGATATCTTCATCATAAGTTATTTTTTTATAATAATGTTCAATTCTTATACTTATTAAAGCAAAAAAATATTAAATTAGCATAAGTTGATTGCATTTGTGCAAACAATAAAACTCAAATATTAATAATGCTAAAAAATGAAGCTAAATTTTAAAAAAGAGCTTATAGTTTATAAAATGACTATTGGAGACGCAACATCAATAAAAATAAATTATTCGAAGTATAAAATAAATATCAATCTCTATAATTTAAATAATAGTCATCATAAAGAAACATTAGATGAAATAATAGTATGCACAAAAAATAAACTTTAAGAAACTTTTAAATGATCCTTTAGATTTGTACTATATGTATTTTATATGAACCATATAACTAAACTCAAGTAAACAAGAAACTATTTGTAGACATTGAACTTAAAACTAATTTCAAATAAAACTACAATGACTATTTTGGTTCCTTTAAAGCATACCTTTAACCATCTCCATGCAATATCCCTACTTGCTTGATTAACAGAATACAAACCATGTAATACATGTTGAGGTAGAACCTTTAAAGTAAATTTGAACAAAATAGTGAGTTTATGCATGTGAAAGAACAACATAAAAGGAATAGTAATAGTGAAAGAAGTTATACCTCAGAAGATAATAAAAAGTTAAGTGATTCAAGGAGTATATTTGGATCTGGACATGTTGTAAAACATGCTAAAGACCAATCAAAAGCTTATTAGTTATAATTATGAGTAACTAATTAAAGTATAATAAAAATTAGATAGTTTACATACATAAAATGAGTATTTTTTCACCAATATCATCTGTTTCTCTGTAGAGCTTTAAGAGAAATTCATAACCAGATCTATTGGCGATGCTAACCGTTTGCATTATAGAAATATATACGACCTATACAAATTCAATCAAAATGAATGAATAGAAAAGAGGATGTATTGACTAATGCTAAAAAATACTTTAATTTACCTTTTTAATATCCGGGGATAAAACAATTGTGCTTCTATTACTTAAGAAAGGTGGCAGACGCTCAATTGCATCATTTATAGTTTTCTCATGTCCAAGAAGCACAAGGGTAACAAATATTTCACTTCTTAAACCGACATCCAATTCATTTTTTCTAACATCCCAACCCAACTTCCTGAGAAGTTGCACATGGTTAGTTAAGAAAGAGAAATTAATAATATATACAAAAAAGAAATTCAATTTTCAAAAAAATCTTTGAAAATATAACATTTCTTATAACCTCTTAAATTAAGTCCATCACGGTTCAGAAATTATCCTATGCTTGAAATTTGCAACTCAAAATCAGTTGAAAATTTTTAAGAATTTAAAAGTGAAATTTTGATGAAGAATATATGACAAATTAAACTTAAACAACTTCAATTGTAGTGATATCAAAGCCAAAAAAAAAAAAATAGACCCACACTTAAATGTGATCCATAACCATATTAGATAAAGCTAGAAGCAAGCCACAATTTCTTATAATAACAAAATTAATAATTTAATATCTAATAAAAAAAGTAGTTTACACATCAATTTTAATAATTAAAAAAATTAAAAGTCAAATTATGCAAATTATATTAGTCTTAACAAAAATAAGTAGATGAAACTATTTATTTTTTATTTTTAAAATTCAAAAACTAAAAGCAAAGAAAAATTTAGATATATTAAACCCAATGTTTATTACCAATTAATAAATATTGTTGATGTCACCTTTTTTTTGTATCATCTCTTTTTTATTCTATTGTTACATTATGTATACTTTATTGATAAATAACTAAAATTATGTAAATATAAAATATAAAATACATATGCAACTAAAAAGAAAAGAAGGACATAATTTTGAATTAGATGGACTTACTCTGCCGGAGATTGAAGAAGATTAATAAAGAGTAATTTAATGTCATTTGAAAGTTCGGGTTTAGCATCAGCTATTAAGTTTACCAACGATAGTCCAATCTGTCAATGCAATGGAAGGGGATCATGACCAATACAATATAAATGTAATATTAACGAGTTGCAAAATGAACTTACTATGCAAATACGTTTTAGAATGAGTTGATTAGCCTCTTCTCGATAAGCATTTAATAAAGACAAGAAAGATGATAATGTTTCCTTGGTAGCTTTGCAAAATAAAAAATAATCCTCCAAAACTCCTACATTTGAGATATGTATAGCCTTTAGACATCAAAAATATTATAAAAGTTCATAATGGTACTACTAACATACCATATTTATCCATTGCGCTTAATTGATTAGCCTCTATTGCATTTCTTAGCCTGGTTCCAAGTTCATTATCATAATGCACTTTGTACAATCCTCCTTGATTCACATTCAATTTGATCCAACCATTTTGAGAATTCCCTTGGTTGTCTTGATCTATCAAATTCAACTTTGTAGACTTTGAGTTTAATAAAAAAAATTTGGTGGTGTCATATGAACCATGTGATAATGTAATAGGAATAATCCATTGACTGTCATCAAAAGATCCATCCAGTAAAAATCGAGACTGCAATTAAAAAATGCATATCATGTGTAACTTTTAAATTTCATGCCAAGAATCAAAGTAAATATACTACAAATTCAAGTGTTAGAATTTTAATTGAAATTCAAACAAATTCCATATATACTCAAATACTTAATATTTAAGTTAAAACTAATGCATCTAGCTAGTCATTATTAGTCTAATGTAATACATAACATTCTATTACCAAGAAATTGGCTTTGACTAACTGCAAGGCAAAAAATATAGATATTAAACAATTCACTAGGCAAATACAAGGTTTTACATAGTAGTGAAGTTGGGGGTTATCATAGAAGTGAATACTTTAATGCAAAATACTCTAATATATAAACATATCTATCACACTCAAAATCAATAAATTATGTATAATTCTTAACTTAGTTATAAAATATGATCTGATGAAACTTTAGTTGAGATACAAAACAAAATTAAAAATAAATAAATTAATTAACTAGACCAACTTGTTATATGTAGAAAAGAGTTATAAAGGTTAATATACCAAAATTGTAATCTTTTACAGATATAAAATTACAACAAAAAATAAATAACTCACCATACTTTGCACTAGATTCTTCATTTATTATCTTGATACTGCATACTCCTTTAAATCTAGTTGTTATTCTTGTTATAGATCATTATTGAAGTATAAATCATATATAGAATTCATTCCTTTTGAAATAGACTACTCATGACTCTCAAGTAAAGCTCATTAACTCTTGTAGTACTTATAACTAAATTACCACAAGGACTTTGTAATTAGCATGCACAATGATAACAAATTCAAATTGTATATGAAATCATTACTAAATTATCAAATTCAAAAATACATCACAATATAAACAAGACTAGAAGAAAGCAAACCTGATTAATTTCTAAGATATTTCCTGTAAGCATCACATTTATGATAGGATATCCTTCTTGCTTCGTCCAAGAAGACATTATATCCCCAACAGGCTCATTAGTTTCCTCTTGAATAACATTCCAAAGATCTTCAGTTTTTGCATTGAGGTATGAATATCTTTTAATATATGTAGCTAATGATTTCTGAAAATGTTATTCAAAAATAGATTAGGTATATTAAAATACTTTACCATTTGAAAATTCTTGCAATAGAAAAGAAGCTAAATAAAAAAGAAAATCCGAAAGTAAATGAAATTATATTGTGCTAATAAAAAATGAGTTAATTAACAACTAAGCAATGTAAATCCTTCATATCTTTTTTTAAGTTTAGTTTAGAAACTAAGACTCCTTTCATTTTTAGGTGGTAGAAATTAGTTATTAGAAATTAAGTTTCAAAGAGGTGTGATATCTTAAAACAAAAGCAATCAATCCTTGCCTACATCATGTTAGATATACATTTTTGAAAGTTAGTAGAAAGCGAAACTAAAAGAAGTCATAATCAAATGATAAATAAATATAGGGTTAGCATTTGTAAATATTATATGCAATTCTAACCTGAAAAGATTTATCTCCAAGGTAATTTTGAAGCATTCGAATAACCATGGATCCCTTTTTGTAGGTTATTGAGTCAAACATTGCAAGTACTTCAATGCCAGATGTGATATTCAATACCTGAAAAATGAAGTGAAACATAAACAGTAACTAAATAACATATACAATATTGGAACAAGAAAAGAAATACTTATATTTTCAATACAATTAACTATTTTAGAAAAGAACCTTGCATGATACAAATTGAAAACAAGTAAGGGTGCAAATTTATCACTTTTACTTAGTGAATTTGATTTTTACTAGAGGATACACTAGTTTGTTGTTACAATTCTTTCATGAAAAAAATATTTATGAAATTGGATAAATACATTAAAAAAATAGTTTTATAAATTGTGTTTTAAATGATATACTTCTGAATATTTTTTAAACTTTATTACATCTTTCCATTGTGACAAGAGTTTAGCTATTATTTGGACACTCAAAAATAACATGACAAATCTAGAAACTCATCTTGCTTCTTATGTTTACCACTATAATCCAATATTTTACAAGATAGGCATCCAATAAGGCCTAGTGTCCACCAATTTATTTAGTTGTCATAATATTAAATTACAAACTAGAAATAATTCCTAAGAACATTATGAATTTACATTAATATTGGAAAGATCTTATTTGAGAAGAATGGAGAAAAATAAATAAAGAGAATTTTACCTGAACAGGATGAGAATCGAGTAATGCATCAGAATGTAGAATTTCAGTAGTATCATAAAGAAATTGACTCCACTTTTCCCATTCAGGAAAGAAATCATCTGTTACTAAACAACTCATCTATTTTTAGATGAGATAAAGAAGATGCACCAATTTTATAGTTAATAAAATAATATAAAATGCATATCAAACATTAAGAAATGATGAAGTGTACCCAATTGGCAAACCCTTCATTTAGCCATAGATCTGTCCACCATTCCATTGTCACGAGATTTCCAAACCACTGATGGGCTAACTCATGTGTTAGTATTTCAGCCACCTAAATGAAATTTATTATCTTAGAAAAATAAAATTTAAAATTTTTCCTTAAAGGTAAATAAAATAAATAAAATATTTGTTAAATTTGTTCGCAAGAAGAGCATCTAAGACACATTGAAACCTATAAGACAATTATAATTAAAATTTGACAAATTTTTTTTTTTCTAGTTGGACTACCTTTGGGCGTGAAATAACCATACATGAAAATTCTAAATATAGCATAAGAACATTATAGCTAGATTGATAACCTGTTGTTTCTTGGCAGATGAGCTCAATTCATCACATAATAAATATTCTTCATCGAATATTATCAATCCATAGTTCTCCATCCCTTGCATTTCAAAGTTAGGAACAACCACCATATCCAACTTGGGAAGGCCATAAGGAATAGAGAAATATCTAGATATTAAGAAAGAAAAATAGTTCTTTGTCATTTTTAAAAACTTTGAGTCATAATAAAACAATTCAATCTAAAGACCCAAGAGAGGAATAAGAGATTCTAAACAAAATCTAACATTATGATTGAATGAAAAAAATCTAAAAAATAGTTAGCAATTAAAACATTAAATATATCTCTTTCAATAGTTTGTAGTTTTAATTTGAAGAATCTAGAAGTGGTAAGTATTATACCCTTTCAATAAATCCAATGTCTTCGTAGTAAGATCTAAAGCAAATTTTCCTTGATTGCTTTTACCAACACGTGCATACACACGGATTTTTAGTCCTAAAGAAGTAACAAGGCACATAATTGTCAAAGTACAATTAAAAATATTATAAAATAATTGAAAATGATAAGAAAAATTATATACGTACCATCAAATGAATATGTCTCTATGTAGTCCAATGAACCAACAACAAAAGCAACCAAGTAGGTAGACATAATTGGAGACTCTTGAAAATAAATTGTCTTGACAATACCGTTATCCTTTTCATTTATCACTGGCATATTTGATAGTGCAACCAAATTGGATGGAACTTCCAATGCTATTTTGAATGTAGCCTATATTTAATTTAAAGAAAACAATTAATATAAGTCATAAACCTAGAAAAATTCATAGAACCTTTCATGTAAAAAAATAAAAATAAAATCATAGCTGGACTATATTGTATGCTTCTTAAAAATTCCATCAACATCTTATAAGATATTGTAACATAAAGTTGTGCACCCTAGGTTAACTCAATAGTTTATGCCTTGAGCCCAATAACAATATAAAAGGGAAGTAGGCTACTTGCAAAATAAAAATTATGAAATTTTATAGAATATTATGCTGCATTATATGAAATAATTCATGAGTGAAAACGAAATTTGCTACCACAAGAGGATAGATAAAATTTTTGACAAACTGGTAAATCAACGATAGCTAAGATTATTTCTTTATTATTCATTAAATTTAGAGTTATAAATAAATTAACCATGTTTATGAATAATTTATAATAACTATTTATTAACTTGTATAAAATTTAATTATAAATTTATTTCTTAATTGTTTATTCCAAATCATGAAAATATAGTAATTTTTAAATTTTATAATTTTAAAGTATTCATAATATATTAATAAAAGGAAATAATATAAGTTTTATATATTAGATAAAAGTTTAACCTAATTTATAATCACAACAATACTATTAGTTGAGCTCAATAAAAAGTTTAAGGTTGGGTCGAGCTCGATAAGAGGTTCCTAATAAATAAGCTTGGACAAGCTCAATAAGTAAATAAATATGCTTTAACATGGCTAAGTTCGGTTTGGTTCATTTACAATCCTAACTAAACTTGTAATTATAAATTTAAAGATCTTGTTGATTGTGTTGAGCTCGCTACTTAAGTTATTTGAAGTTTAAGAAATTGTTTGATTACTGGAAATCAAATTTGATAAGATATATTAATAACTCAAGTACTTTAAAATAATGTTCTTCTTTATTGAAAATTATTTCATTCAATCTTTGAAAAAAGTCATGTATATGCTTGAATATCTAGTGTCACAATCGATTAGCATATCTACTATTGAGTCATTTTTTCAGAGTAATTTTTTTTCTAATTAGTGAAGAATGAAACTCTAGATGCAGAAGAAATTGTTAAAAGAAAGTAGTGAAGAATGAAACTAGATGCACAAGAAATTGTAAATCTAATTAGTTTCATTATTTAATAGAAAATAAAATCTATTCGATGCTAAACATAACTACAGAAGTGAGAACAAATTAAAGTATTCTCCTTTTGTTTATTTTGGTAATTTTGAGAACTTGTTAATGTCGCCATATTATTTTTTGTCTCATTTAGGCTACTATTTCATGGGGTTTTAAATGAATTATATAAATCTTAACTTTAGTCATCTATTCATTATTCATAGAGGTTCCACCCAACACATGAATTGAGTAATTTATCAAACATAAATTCTAAAGATTATGAAATAATTTAACAAATAATAGTGTGAAAACTAATAATTTAGGTTAAGAAGGACCTTGAATGCTGGTTCATCCCAACATGGAAAACAGCGTCTAGCATCTGTTGGCTGGAATTGGGTCAAAGCCATAGTTTGTGTTTCTCCATTTTGCTCATAGGTGCTATAGCATACATAAAATAATTGCTTTGCTTTATGTAATATAATAATGAAATTAAGTTTCCTAAAAATAAAATAATAGAATGTACCTTCTATAAAACCCACTTGATCCATCATTTATGATACCACTATATTGAATGCTTAGAATGCCTTTTCCAATTGGAAGAAGGCCATCGAACCCTAGAATTAGGATCTCATCATCTTCAACCTCGATGATACTTGAGGGATGCTTTAGCTCCTATCATATCCATTGCAATTTAATCAAATTATAAAAGAAAATATTTTGAAATAAAAATGAAACAAATATATGTTTCGTTACCTCTCCGTTACCTCCAAGAATATCACTACTGAACCAAATAGAGCTTTGCTCAATTACAAGGTCAGCAACATTAAGTACAAGATATTTCGTGGGGGAGACAATGTCTATTGTGATCTCTATCACACCCAAGAAAGTAAAGTTAGAGAAGTCAACACTGATAGATAGATTATAGCTACGAGGGATAGCGAATTTTGGGAGCCGTGGTTGGCCCTTGAATTGTTCAACATTTTGTTGCAATTGCCCTATCTCCATAATTTCTCTTTCATGCATAATTGCCTGTGAATTTTGGTAATGAAAGAGGAGAATCATGATCATCAAACTTTTTATTACAATAAACATAGGGAGGGATCTAAGTGGAGGCATGATTCAATCTTTAGGTACAAATAATTAATAATATTATAGAAGATGAAGAAAAAAATGAGAAAAAGAAACACAATTAGTAACTAGCTAAATGAGAAATCAATATTGATCCATCCTAAAATGCTACCAAAAGGATGGTAGCTAAAGATTGAATGATGATGAATGGATGTAGAAAAAGTGTTGCTTCATCTTATTTATACAAGCATTGTAACTAACAAAAGTACGTTGAAAGTGGAGATTTTTTTGGCTAACCATACGTTATTGAACCGCTCACACGTTAGTTATAGTTTTCAACACAATTTTCAAACAAATAATTATTAAAAATAGTAACTAAATTGAGATTATCAATTTATATTTTGTAATGGTCTATATATAGTGAATAATTGTTGTGTACAAATAGCTAGATATCCTCTTCTCGTGAATGCACTCACACCAACATTATGATTGTAGATCTTTTTTCTCTGGGGGTGACCGGCCCGGCTCCACGGAAATTTCCCACTGTGTAGATCTACATTATGATTGTAAATCTCGATATGACCTCACATTGTTTATCGACAATTTATTGAACCATGTAGTCAGGTTTAATTTTCATAATATCCAAAATGTATATCCAACTTTCATATTTATCATAATACATAATTATTTCCCATTATATGCCTCTTTTATTAATAGTCGATTGTCTATAATTCATCAATCAACTACTAAATATTTTATCGATTATATGCTAAACTTTTTAATGAGCTCGTGATAAAACATCTTAAAGTTATACCAATTTTAAAGAACTTTAGTTGTCTATCTAGGTTATAAATTTGTTTGAGGGTATGGTTATACTCAGGATGATGTAAGAGGTGCAATGAACTTAATTTAAAATATTTCTGAGACGTCTAAGATTATTAGTGAGTTTTGACCAAAAACTCTAAATAACCAAAACTCGTTGATAACCCAATAGTGTCAAAATTTTAAAATCTCGACATGGTCTGAACCATGAAAGTCCTAGGACCTTTTTGATGGTGTTGGTGAGTTAGAAATATGACATACCTAAATCCTTTAATGAACTTGTGTCAAATTATCTCAAAGCTTCAAAAATCGATATTTCTCAATCAAGTTGTGGAATCTTGATATGAGAGCATGATTAAAATTAAGATGATATAATGAGTACAATGAACTTAATTTGAAATGTTTTTGAGGTGCATAACGTTAGCAATGAATTTTGATTAAAATTCATTGATTGTCCTATAGTATTTAGAATTTTAAAATTTTGACATGATCTTAACCATAAGAGTTGTAGAAACCTTTTGTTGGTGTTGGTTGTTCGGACTGATGACATCGCCACAGGGGATGAATAGTGATTCACTTCAATTGTGTTCGTCTTTCACTTGTGATTGTCTACAAGTGATTAATGTGGTGGAAAAATAAAAGAAATAAATACAAAATAAAACAAGCACAAAGACAACTCAATTTTATATGATTCAAATCCCCAATTTTTAGTCCACAACCTAGCGTTCTAGTGGTATCACTACTATACTTTCTCCTTTTCGAATACCTTTTGGAGGTGGAAAAACCTCTTACATCCCTGTTCTTTACAAGCAAACGAACAAGAAAATAAAAAATACAAATGCAAATGAAATAACTTTATAAATGAATCTCACTTTGCTCATTTTGTAGTTACTTTGGATTGCCTCTTGAAAGTCTCAAATTGCAACAATACTCTCCTCCAAAATCCCAAAGAATCAATGTCTAAAATCCTCTACGAAATCCTCTTTTATAGTATTGTTGTTGTGATTGAAAATTGCCTAACAATCGATTGTTCATCACCATTAGTCAATTATTTTTCAGAATTTGAACATTGCACCTGTAGAGTTGCTCTTCCAACTCAGAATTGACTATAGCAGTTAATTGTTAACCATCAGTTCATTGTTGCTGCATTAATCGAGTGCCACAACCAAGTTCAAAATTTCTATTCACTGCAATAGTGCCATCAATCGATTGCTCATACCCAACAATCAACTGATATACCATAAACCCCCTTAAACCTCCTTAAATCTCAAATTCATGGATTAAGGGTTCATTAATCAATTGCTATTTCATAGCAACCGATTAATACCTTTATTTTAGTCTTGCCAAGGCTAAATTCTTACTTTATATAGCATCCGATTGACCCCCAACTTATCAAAAAAAATTTATCTAGCATCCAATCAACCTTGACTTGCTTAGACTTCCTTCATTGACAAGTGTCTGATCGACTCATTTGGACTTCACCTTTGTCAACTCCCTATTGGACCTTCAATAATTAAGTATTGAGCAACCGTGACTCACTTGGATTTCGTCCTTGTCAACTTTCTATTAAACTTTTAATTTTTAAATATCATCCACCATAATCCACTTGGATTTCGTCCTTGTCAACTTTCTATTAAACTTTTAATTTTTAAATATCATCCACCATAATCCACTTGGATTTCTCTACTTGTTAACTCTTTATTAAACTTTCGACTATCAAGTGTCTGATCAAATGTCATCCACTTGGACTTCTTGCTCAATCATTGCAACTCAAACAAATCTTGGTCAACCTTGACCCGAGGTTGATTGCACCAATAATATCTCCCTCCAATAATCTCTCTTTTTCCTTGACATCTTGCTCTACTATTAAACATATTGATCAAACATATCGAAATCCAACTCGAGTCAACTCGAACTTGGTCAACCTTGACTAAAGCTCAATTGCACCAATAATGATGAATAAGTATCCTTTAAGGAGTTTTGCTAATTATCTCAAAGTTGTGAAAATTTTAGAAATCCCCGTCTATCAATCTAGGTTGTAAATTCTAGCTTTGAGGGTATGATTATGCTTAAGATGCTCTCAAGAGTGTAATGGTCCTAGTTTCACTAGTAAACTTTGGATGATAGACATTGCCACAAGTTACTTCAGTGATTATTATTTACGAATTCATATATGATAATCAACTTAGATTATAAAATTGACATAGTAAATATTATTTTAGACTTCAATTTTAATTTTAAATAATATTTTATTTCATAGTATTTATTCAATGATGTAATAAATAATAAAATAAAATTTTAATTTAAAGTGCAAGTAATAAGTTTGCACCAATAAAATTATTTTTCCTTCATCCATTGGGAAGCCTGTCTGTCAATACGGGTCTGGTATTGGCAATGATCGGAGTCTATATCCTTCATCTTCATCCCCATTTATTATATTCATCTTAAATAATTCAACAAAAATAGAATAAACATCTATAGACTATCAAGAAAACAACATAAGGAGCAAATTTATTTTCTTATTTTTTTTTTCAATTGGTTATCGTTAAAATAAAAGAAAAAAATAATTAATATATATATATATATATATATATATATATATATATATATATATATATGAAAAATTTTATTTGACCCATTCATATCTATATCTAAAAATATTTCATAATTGAGTCAAACAAAATCTCAATCCTCTTCCTTTCAAATCGGTATCCGATCTCTTGCGGAGGAAATTGCCATCCGTATACGGTCCGATTTCTTTCCTTTTCGCCCGTCTCCGTCGTCGTTGCCTGAGAAAGAAGCGCTAGATTGTCCTCGCTTCGATCCGATCGACTGGCTGGTGGAAGGAGCAGGGAGCGGCGGGCAGACAGAGACGATGAAGAGCATCCGCGCGAAATCGTCGCCGAGGAAACCTCTCGGGGACGTAGCAAATGGTGGGGGGGGGGGGGGGGGGGGGGGGGCAGCACCACTAGCGCAAGAAGAACAACGCTTCCAAGGAAGCGAACAAAGATGAAGACGCCGTCGATCGCCTCCTCCTTGCGCGCTCCGACCTAGCCAATGTCGTCGCCCAGGTGCGTTTCTCTTAACCCTAGATGGAAAGGGAATAAAATGACCCAAGGTGAGAAAAAGAGTTTGAGATTTTCTTTTTGTTTACCTCATTTCGTTGCTTTAGCATTACTGATATTTGGTTCTATCCGCCCAAGCTTTCAGCTTTCTTGTGCGTTAGTACTTATTTGGACTCCTTGTTTACCTTCGGTTTCTTGAACAATGGTGAGTGCCATTTTTTGATGAAATAATGTGTTTTATCCTTCCTTTGACTGAGTGATTGGACGAGATCAACTAACATGGCCCTAATTTCTGCACAATCATCTGATCAACTAACATGGCCCTAATTTCTGCACAATCATCATAAGTACTACTGTTTAGGCATATGCTATCGCACGAGCAACGAGGGAGCGAGATACCGGATCCTCTGCAAAAGAAAAGAAGAGGGTGAGAGCAGAGGCCAGGGGTGCCCTGGCTCAACCGCTCCGACACTCAAGTCAAGATGTTATCTCCAGATGGAGAAGAAGTACGGGAATGCAGAGAAAAGTATGTTCATTGGTTCTATGTGCGTACCTACATTCGCGAGAGGCAGGAGAGTTATTTAGACTTATGAAAGAGAAAGATGTCTTATCTTAGTCAAGGAGCATATCCCATCAGTGAAGATCTTGTCAGAGGAGATGTTTCATCGTCGATAAGGAGAACATCCCCTCACCGCTGCAGTAGCGAAGAGTTTTATCACCCATGCCTGATACGACATCAGACTATGCTGTCATACCGCATTAATAGGGTAGATGAGCTACCCGAGATATCACATTATTGCGCGTGTCCTTCTGGCGGCGGCCTGCCAAGCTAAATGAGGGAATGAAGAGAGCAAAGTCAGTTAAGCATGGCGTAGGACATTAAGTGAAGCAAGGGCCACAAAGAGAGCCCAAACCGAGGTCAGCGAAGATGAGCCTTAGGGCCAAGACACAGGGTCGGCTCAAGGTTTCATGAGGCCCTAGGCTAAAAAGCTTTTAATACAAATTTTTTAAATCCAAAATTTTTTCTCACCCTTTTATATAAAATATATTTTTATATAAAATTTAATTTTTTAATTATTAATTTAAAAATAAATTTTTATATAAAATTTAATTTTCTAGTTTTTTGAAATATAAAATTATTAATTAAAATTTTATATTTAAGTTTTGTTAATAATTTTTTTTAATGGATAAAATTGCTAGATTATTTAATTTTTCTTGAAACATTATTGAACGTAAATTTGACTTAATCCCTGGGGTGACCAGCCCGGTTCCACAGAAGTTTCCCATCGGCCACCAAAGTAAATCGGGAAGCGCACGCAGCGGCCAATCCAGATGCGCATCCTTTGATTGTGATCCCCATTTGGAGGGAAATGCCAACCCAGATGCCGAGCATCCTTTGATTGCGATCCCCATTTGGAGGAAAATTCCTGCAAATAAGCCATAGTTGGGGATCGAATCGCTGGTGCTTGGTTGACAACCTGTATGTCCTACCGCGGCACCATGACCACGAGGACCTGTTGAAGCTATACTAACTAGTATAGTTAATAATATTCTATAAGTTATACATGTATTAATAAAAAAAATTTAATTTTTTTTATAAGATTCAACACCTCAATAAAAATTTTTTTTATAATGTTGGGCCCCAATAAAATTTCATTAAAATTTCATTAAAATAATTTTTTTAATATTAATGGGCCCCAATAAAATTGGGGCCCTAGACATAGGCCTTAATGGCCTATGCCTTGAGCTGGGCCTGCCAAGACATGGTTTGATACGGTCGGAAAGAGACTCGGTGGGGCGGCTTGCTCGGAGCTCAGAGTCGGGTGTCGAACTGGAGTTGAGCTTTGAGAGAGGTCAGGTGTGGGATCCCGAGCTGAGCTGGATGCTGAGTCGGGTGCTCGGTCCCGAGCTATACCAGTCGCTGAGTTGGGTGCTGGGTTCTGAGCTGTACCGGTCACTGAGTGGGGTGTTAGGTCCCGAGCTGTACCGGTTGTCGAGTCGGAGCTCGACCACCTGACCGGGGTAGGGATTTCGCGCGTGGATTTCAACCGCGGAGCTAGGATGTGGGCCCCAGCTAGTCAGATCTAAAGTCCAGTCTTATGTCCGACATATCGTCTCCAATCGGACCAGATCTTGACCTTCCGAATCAAGTTATACCGACCCACAACATCACGTATGCTTTATATTTGAATTATTCTAAGGAGATTGCTCCAAATATGATTAATGATCTGAATATGAGCTTGTAGATCTAAATTAAAGATGTAACATTTAAGGAAAAAAGCATTCAAGATTAGGAAACATGATTCACATTGAAGTTTGTGCATGGTTAAAAGGTCATGCTGGAAAAATCCATATGCCCATTCGCTAATTTGAGTTGGTTATGGGTCATAAATCTGTAAATATTTTTGCCACTTGCTGATGTTGAAAGTATGAAGAACTATGATTTCTTTTTGTAACTTACTATCTATGTGATTTTCATTTCTTGTAGTGTTTTGTTTAGACATGTAGGTCGTGCTAGATTAACGAACTAGAGAATCTGCTGTTTGTTGCATGTCAAATGACATAGGAAGTTTAGCTAATTTTCAAATAGGGATGGTTATCTTGTTTCTTCTTGTCATGTATATATTCCTTATTTGCACATGTGAGTTCTCCACTTTATGCCATATTCTAGCTTAGTGATTGGTCCTTCTCACTTCTTTGAATTCTAGATCGACATGATTTCGATGCAGCTTGGCTTCAAATGACATGCATAGTCACTTTCTTTATCATCATTAGGCATTTACTTTCTTGTTAAGCGCAAGCTATCAAATGGGTTAGAACTTTTTGTCATCCATTGTAGCTATATTTGATTTATATTGAATTTGTGTCACTTCTTTTAATCTAATATTGTCTAATTGATTTTGATCTTTCACATTCGTTAACGGTGTTATTTATTAATGAACATCTTGAATGGCCATGGAAATATGATTATCAAATAATCATTTGGGATTTATGCAGGAATCCATGCATTCTCTAATACATGCTCTCTTTTTGTGACACACAATTGAAAATAAGTTGACACCTACCCTTGCAGATCCAATGTTAGAAGTTCTAGGAATGATTGTGCTGAAAAGTTGGAGCCCAACACTAAGTCATTATTTGGTCAATTTGAAGATGCTTAATAGCTTTGAAGTAGCATGGATGGATGGGAAGTTTCTTCCATGTGAGGTGAGCTTTGAGTTCCTTGAGATGAACCTTGGGTTCCTTGGAAAATGTGAGCATTTGAGCATCTAAATGGTCGGTTGACTTACTTTTTTATTAGTCATTCATTTTGGTATTTTATCACTCAATTTGTTTTGGTCTTACTATTTACTTTTTTTAATATACAAGTAGGCTTTGAGGGATGGCTAAAATAGAGAGAATCTGTGCTTTGCTGTATGTAATAATTCATTAGAGTTTATGGATTCTTTTAAGTTGTAATACACTATTTTTAAAATCTATTTTCTAGATTATTTGTTTTAGCGTAGATATAGTTGATTCCTTAAGAGGGATGGATACACTTATTTGTTTTCCATATCTGCTACTTTTTCTCTAACATGTTGGAAAATTAGTTCTCTACTAGCCTAATGTCATTTTAGTTTAATTTATTGAATTTTGGTATCTCTTATTCTTTCTTTGGATGCTAGATTTAGATTTGATTGATATAATGCTTGTTTGTTTCAATTGTCATGCATAGTATTGTTCTTTATCGTTTTCCATATATTTGCTAATATATGATTTAGTAATCGCCTATGGTGACATGGTTTATATACATTTCTATAATAGTTGTGATTATTGTATAAGCATGATACTCTTCTGTTATAATACTTTTGAAAAATAAAAGAATGTAATGTGTCTATCCCATATCTTAATCACTTAATGTTATGTAATGTGGTAGGAATAAATGCATAAAGTACTTGCTGAGCATAAATGTGCTATGCAATACTATCAACTAGATGGAAAAAGAGAGAATTAGAAACTAAACATTTTAAAATTGTAGTCCGTTGGAGTTAGAGAGGATTAAATAAGAGTAATCTCTTCGAGAGTGAAAACATGTGGTTATGTATTTAGGCATCAATTGATAATTCTTATTATTTGAATTCTGACTAATTGCATTACCTTTTCAATTTCATTAGCAGTATATGAAAGAGATAATTTTGGATGAAGATGAAGATCCACAATTGAAGAAGAAGGTGAATTTCTTCTTTATTATGAAATATTGACTCATTTTGCATTGAATATATGTAACACTTCTGTTAATGTTTCTAGAACTTCTATTTCTAAGGTCATAAGTCTAAATACATCCTGATTTGTTTATTGTTGTTTGATTGAAGCAAAATTTGAATCCAAGTTATTAATGTTGTATTTTTTATATTTCAGTTTGCAGCATCAATCAAGAATCTGTATTACAATCAATTTCAATATGACGAAGTAAGAAGTGAATGAGCAAATTCATCTACTACTATTTGGGTGTCTAAAAACCATGTACATTATGATATAAATTGTTGGGTTGTATTTAGATATTTGTGGATACACTTTAGGAAGAAGTTGGTCAAATATGTCTCAAGTTGATTAAACATGTCTCAAGTTTGTGGATTTCATTTGTTGATTTTAACACTTTATTTGGGTTAATGCAAGTTAGATTTTATTTTTAATTTTGTAAATGTAGGTGGTATATTTGTTCAATTTTAGTGAAGTGAAAAATATTTGTTTACTTCATAAATCAATATAACCTGAAGTCGTATAAATAACTTACTTTGTCAATCAATATAACTTGTGAAGTCATATATGATCAACTACTTCGGTACTTTTATGGAACTAATGAAGTAAAAGTCTTTTATTTTGAAATCGATCTAATTTTGAATCGGTTACAGGCCGGACAAAGATTTCGATACTTTTACGGTAAAGTAATAAACTAATCATGTTACTTTACGTGTGTCTACGCCGATAATTATCTACTTTTTACTTCATTGAATTTCAAAAGTCTATTACCCAAATTCATAGTGTTTCAAGTGATTATGAGATTTCTAAGACTATCAGTGAGTTTTTGATCAAAATCACTAATGATCCTACATTATGTAAAATTTTAAAATCTAGATACGGTTTGAATTAGGAGAGTCTTAGGTAGTGTTGATGAGAAAATATGGCAAGCATAAACCATTTAATGAGCTTATATCAAATTGTCTTAAGGTTGCAAAGATTTTAAAAACTCACAATTCTCAATCCAGACAGTGGAATGCTTTCTCCACATTATATATTTGTGTATGAGAACTTGGATGCTCTACTTATTCACCGCTACTTGGCCCTGGCCCTCTAGTTAGATCAGACTATCTACGTATCTTTTGTTAAGTTCTACTTAAGAAAAGTCATCTTTGACTCCATATAAAGATTGGTAGTTTCTGTGATCATGTCTGTTTACTAATGCCAAATACATCACAGTGGAAACAAAGAAAATAATTAGAAGACAATGATGACATGTCTATATAACATGGTTCAGTGATCCTCTTCAACTTTACAACCTCCGATGCATTCATTCTACCACCCTTGCAAATTAACTAACTAATCCATCCCTTTCTAAGAGCCAATTGGCATTCCTCTAAAATCAAAGGTTGTTTCTAATAAGCTCTCCTCACTCAAAGATAATGAAATGTTAAGATAAACAAGGAGATTACTAAAAGTTTGAGTCGAAGCCTTCAACCCATCCAAGCCTTTGGATATCTTTTAGCACTTGTTGAAGACCTAGAAGCAATATGAATTGCAAGAGATTGTGAGTGAAATATAATCTTGGGGTTCACGAACAATGCCTAAGGGTTTGCAATTTGAAGAGAATCTCTTTTTTTTTTTTTGTATGCTCTTAGTATTCTCCTTCTCCTAAGCTATTTCTTATTGAAGAGAGACTTGTAAACCTTCCCAAGTGTCGGGATTGTGAAAGAATTGTTGGTCATCTAAACTTGAATTTGTTCAATGTATTATTTTAGAAAGCATTGTTGGTCAACTGAATTAGGTTTTTTTTGGCCTACACTTCTTTCCTAAACCAATGTTGATCGACCAACCTAGTTGGGTCGACCCTTTGTAACCGCTAGGTTGATCAATTCTTTTCCATTTGAAGTCATATCCTTCAGATGTTTCATCATGGTTTTGGTGACATTACACTTGGAGTGTGATGTGTTATCAAGTTGTGTCCAACATTGCTAATGCCAGATTCAAGTGACAAGGTACGTACAATATTGAATTGATAGTTTATTTGGCAAAAGGTTGAATTGGTACAATTCCAATGATATATTACTTTAGTATTGTTATGACAAACCTAATTTGCAAATCAACTCTATGTATATTAGAAATTCACAATCTAAAAATGAAAAGAATATGATTCAGATACATTATATTGACTTAAAGACATTGTTAGTTTCTTTATGAATTCCTTAATTGTCAAAACTAAGATAAATGATGAATTTTGGCATGAGAAATAAGGAAGTGATGGCATGAATGCTTCTAAAATCACACTAAATAAAATTCATTTATGGATATTGTTCTGGTCAATACATCATGGATGGTTCAAGCACCGCTTCAAAAATTGCTGAGGTGCACGCTCCTCGAAGATAGCTATCGAGAAAGACGAAGAGACCTAAAAAACACTCAAAAAGAGAGTTAGAATGACGTCATGGGTGGGTCCCGATAAGTCACTCCGACATTCAAGGTAGGATTATGCATGAGGAAATAGTTTAATGACTTGGGAAAATTAGGGTTGATATATGTGTACCTGTGCCCATAGGCATAAGCAACCTTTTATAGAGTTGATCTTTGAAATTTAGCATTTGTTTAGTAAATATTCCAAGATATCCGTTCTAGTATTTTTAAAAGGATTCTGTCAGTTTTCATCTTGTTTGGAGATTCTTTCCTATTTTCTCAGATGAGATAGTCTTGGGATTTCATGATTATAAGGGTTGATCATCCTTTGGGATTAAAACAGGTGTTAAGGTTGAAGTTCAATATGTGATGCATAGATCTGAACAAAAGTCGGCATGAGATGTGAGAGGCGTGCCGAGATTAGAATATGAGGTCGGCACGGGATGCGAAAGGCGTGTCAAGACTAGAGCATGAGGTCGGCACAAAATGTGGGAGGCGTGCCGAGATCAGAGTATGAGGTTGGCATGGGATGTGAGAGGCATGCCGAGACCAGAGTATGAGGTCGGCATGAGATGTAAGAGACATGTCGAGATCGGAGCATGAGGTCGGCACGAGATGTGGGAGGCGTGCCGAGATCTGAGTATGAGGTCGACACGGGGTGTGAGAGGCGTGCCGAGACCAGAGCATGAGGTCGGCACGAGATGCGGGGGGCGTGCCGAGATCAGAGTATAAGGTCGGCACAGGATGCGAGAGGCATGCCGAGACCGGAGCATGAGGTCGGCACGAGATGCGAAAGGCATGCTGAAATCAGAGTATGAGGTTGGCCTGGGATGCAAGAGGCGTGCCAAGACCGGAGCATTAGGTCGGCACGAGATGCAGGAGGCGTGCCGAGATCAGAGCATGAGGTCGGCACGAGGTGCGAGAGGCGTGCCGCGACCATAGCATGAGGTCTACATGAGATGCGGGAAGCATGCCGAGATCAGAGTATGAAGTCGACAAGGGATGCGAGAGACCTGTTGAGACCAAAGTATAAGGTCGATATGAGATACGGGAGACATGCAGAGAGACCAGAACTTGAGGTTGAACTCAGGTTCTAGAGGAAGCTTAAAAAGTCTATAGTTTAACATAAAACAATTACGCTTATCCTATTTTTTATACTCCTCTAAACCTCCCTTTCTTTATTTTAAAGACACAGAACTACCCTAGGTTATCACGATGATGAGCACGGGTTTACTAATTAAAAGACTCTACCGAATCATGGATATAAGTAGTGTATCTTTATCTTCAAGTTAAAGTTGACATAAGTATCCAAGTGGAGCACGTTCTATACATTCTTAATGATTCTTTCTTTGCTATAGGAGTTAAAATTTTGCCTTTGATTCACATGTCGATTCCCAATTGAAGTTGGATTTTAGAAATTACATTAGAGACAAGTTGGAAAATCATGCTTATTTATGTGAAATACAATAGTTGAACGAGGCTAAAGTCCCTTTCTCACTAAATCCTTTAATGTGTCACCAAGTGTAAACTCATTCTTCACACTTTGAATCCACCTTTCTTTTATCATAACTTGCTTAAGGCTTTGCCGCAAGGTGTCAGATATCAAAGGATTGCTTCTGCTCATAAAAAAGTTTGATATTTCTGTTGCTTTCTCGCTGGTCCCAAACTAAAAGTCAAATAATAATAAAAATTATTAGCAAAATGATACACACTATTATTTTAATTTTTTTTTAAAAAAAATCTGTAAGGATTAAGTTACATACCAACTTCACAATATATGAGACTGTAGCACTTAAGGTTCTGCCTGATAATTTTTTTGATATTTTCTCATCCCAATTTTCCTGTAAGATGATTGTTAGTGATTATACAATAATTAAGTGATATACGCAAAGTTATTTCATTAAAAAATTATAAAAGTGAAAATTATATGAGCTTCGGTAATTTGTAGAAATGTTATGCTAATTTACAGTGAAATTTATTAAACTAAAATAAATAATTTTATAATTAGTTAGTTTTTATTAAATACTTGAATTATTTGATTATGTCTATAAAGTTTATTAAATACTTAATGTTGACATGTGCAAAGGTCATATAAATTCAGTTAAACATGTCATATACTTCCGTCCAATTATTTTTAAAAAACTTTTTATAAAATATATTAAATATTTAAAAACTATAATTTGTAATATCCTTGTACTACAAATGCCATTTTTTATATCAATTTTACATTTGAGATCATAGTATACATTTCTAGCTAAAGTATTAGTAAACTTAATAACATGGATATTATTTCATATATTTTTAAGGAGATTATTTGAAGATTGACATTATGATATTTTTAATTTATATTTAAGAATATTATTTATATCTTTAGTTCATTTGTTATATTTTATTAATAATGTCCAATTCTAATATCTTATTCAAGCAAAAATAATGAATTAGAGAAAGTTGATCTCATTTTTATAAATACTAAAACTTAAACATTAATGGAGCTTAAGTATAGCAAAAGATGACATAATGACATTGTCTTGAAAATTTAGGCAAGTAGAAAAAGTGTGAATTTTTTGTCCAATATAACATGAAAAAGTGTTAAACTAAAGTTAAATTTAACTGTTTATAGCTTATTAAATGATAATTTTAGAAGTTATATATAAAAATAATTTATTTCACATGCGAAATAAATGTCAATCTCACTACAATTAATAAAAGTTGCATGAAGACATACTAAATGAAATAATGGTCTTCATAAAAGATTACTCTTATGAATTTTGAATGATCTTTTAGAGTTAAACTATATGCATTTCTATGAACTATATAAACAAAATAAATTAAATAATATAATTTGCATAGAAAATAAACTTTAATATAATTTCAAACAAGACTACAATGGTTGTTATGATTATTGTAATTCTTCTCTTTATTTGTTGAAGATGAAATATATCAAACTTATAGAACTATACCTTTAACCATCTCCATGCAAATTCTCTATTTGCTCTATTAATGAGTGACACACCATCCGGTACATATTGACTTGAAACCTTTAAAGTAAATTACAGAAAGTAATATTTTATCTACAGGGATAAACAATACAAAGAGAACAAAGATAATGAAAATAGTTACCTCAGAAGATAATAAAAAGTTGAGAAATTCAAGGATTATGTTTGAATCTGGACATGTTGAAATACATGCTAAAGGGCAATCAAATGCTCATTAGATACAATTATGAAGTAACTAATTGGAATATGATAAATGTTAGAAGGTTCACATACCTAAAATGTATGGTTTGTCCATATCGTCATCTGATTCTCTATAGAGCTTCAAGAGAAATTCATAACCAAATCTATTGGTGGTACTAACCGTTTGCATTATAGAAGTATATGCAACCTATATACAAATTCAATCAAAATAAAGGAATATAATAAGAGAATGCAATGACTATGCTAAAAAAATAATTTACCTTTTCAATATCGCCCGATATGACAATTGTACTTATATTATCCAAGGAAGGATGTAGACGTTTAATTGCTTCATCTATAGTCTTCTTATCTCCAAGTAGTGCAAGGTCAAAAAATATTCTCCTTCTTAAACGGATATTCAAATGGCTTTCATTTTTTCTAGTATCCCAACCTAACTTTCTGATAAGTTACCCATGGTTAGATATATAAATATAAGCTAATAATGCATATAAGAAAGAACTTTAATTTTAAAATAGTAATAATAATTTTTTGCTTGTAAATTAAGTCTATTGATTGCTTAATTTTCTTCATTTCTTAACATCTTGAATTAAGCCCACCATGATTTAAAATTTAGTTGAATGAAACCAATTGCATGGTTGAGCTTTGCATCTTAAAATTAATTGAAGAATTTTTAAAATTTAGAAGTGATATAATTGACAATTTGAATGAAACTAATTATATTTGTATAAAGCTATAAAAAAATAGATGACACTTAAATTTGATCAATAACCATATAATTAGGTGAAGGTAAAACAAGCCATAATCTCTTATTACATTACTCATGAATAAAAATATTAAGGATTTAATACCTAATAAATAGAGTAGTTTACTTATGAACTTTAAACCTTTACAATTAAAAGTGATGAGTCTAAATCGAAATAAGTACAATAAAGGATAAAAGGATTTATTTTCTATTTTCAGTTTAAAAAATAAAAACAAAGTGGACCAATAAATCCAAAATTTAATGTTTTCTTATCAATTAATAAATATACTTTTTTCTTATATCATCTATTTTTTGTTCTATTATTTCATAGTATATGCTCACCCTCGAATTATATAACTATGAAATTTCACATACATATGCGACTAAAAAGGAAAGAAAAGAATAATAAAAAAGACATAATTTTGAAATAAATGGACTTACTTTGCTGGAGATTTGAGAAGTTTAATAAAGAATAATTTAATATTATTTGAAAGCTCAGGTTTAGCATCCGCTATCAAGTCTACAATCGTATGACTAATCTGTCAAATCAATAAAAGTGAGTATGATCAAGAAAATATAAATATTTTATTATAAGGTTATGAAATGAACTTACCATTCCAATACGTCTTAGAATGAGTGGATTAGTCTCTTCTTGATAAGCATTTAATAATGACAAAAAGGTTGATAATGTTTGTTTGGTAGCTTTGCAAAGTGAAAAATAATCGTCCAAAAGTCCTACATTAGAGATGTAAAAAACCTTTAGACATCAAAGATATTATAAAGGTTGGCAATGGTGCTATTGACATACCATATTTATCCATTGCACTCAATTGATTAGCTTGTATTGCATTTTGTAGCCTGCTTGTAAGTTCATTATCATATTGTACTTTGTACAATCCTACTTGGTCTATATTCAATTTGATCCAAGTAGTTTGAGAATTCGCTTGGTTGCCTTGATCTGTTAAATTCAGCTTGGCAAACTTTGAATTTAATAAAAAAGTTTTGGAGGTATCATATGAACCTTGTGATAATGTAATAGGAATAATCCATTGATTATCGCTAGACGATCCATCCAATAAAAAATGAGACTGCAATAAATGAGACAAGTAAATATCATATGCAACCATCAAATTTCATGCCCAATATCAAAATAAATGTATGTACAAATTTAATTTTTAACTTAAATTGGAATGAATTTCATACTTAAACATTTTAACTTAAAACTAGAGCATCTAGTCATTAGTTGTCCAATGTAATACATAAACTTTCATTAACAAGAACAAAAACAAATGGTATTGACTAACTACAATGCAAACAGATATATACTAATCAATCCGCTAGGCAATACAAGGTTTTAAAAAATAATGAAGTTAAAGGTTATTTTCGTAAGTAAATATGTTGGCACATAATGCTCCTCTAATCTACCTAAATAGCTACTATACTCAAAATAAATAAGTAATTTAAGTAATAGTTTGTAACTTAATTATAAAATATTCTTTGATAAGACTTTAGTTAAAATAGACTAAGAATGAATAATATAGAAGTAATAACCAATAAATTATCTAAATAATGTTGGATATATATATATATATAGAAAAACTTTTAAAACTTAAAATGCTAAAGTTTTAATCTTTTTTCTAGATGAAATAGCAAAGAAATAGAAAGTCTTCGTACTTACCACTAAATTCTTCATTTGTTAGTTATTCCTTGTTATATATCATTACCAAAGTATAAATGGTAGATATAATTCATTACTTTTCAAATAGATCACTTAAGAATCTCAAATAAAACTAATTAGCTCTTGTAGTGTTTGTGTCTAAATCTACACCAATAATTAAAATAGTATCTAAGTAGTTTGCACATAGATAAGAAATTTTCTACAAATTTATTACTAAAATATTAAATTACAAACTACATGATACTAGAAGAAACATACCTGATTAATCTCCAAGATATTTTCTTTAATCCTCACATTTACAACAGGATATCCTTTTTGCTTTGTCCAAGAATACATCATATCTTCAAAAGGTTGTTTAGTTTCCTCTTGAAAAACATTCCATAGATCTTCAGTTTTTGCGTTGGTATATGAATATCTTTTAATATATGCATCTAATGATTTCTGAAATTAGTATTAAAAAAGATTAGTTAGTTTTAGATGCTTTTCTATTTGACGATTGCTAAAATAGGAAAGAAACTAGATTAAAAAAATGAAAAAAGCTAGATTTTTTTTTGTGAATGAAATGAGAATACATACTAAATCTAATGTCAAAAATAAAATGAGGTAATTTATAAGTAAGTAATGTGCAATCCTTGATATCTTTTTTAGTTTAGTTTGGAAATGAAGAAATCTTTTATCTTTTTTTTTGTATGATCTTCAATAAAGACACCCACATCTCACAAAATTATGACATATTATTTAATTGTTAAATGATGTTAAACTTTGCCATTAATTTGATCAATCAAAGAGGTATGATATCTTTAAGCCAAAGAAATTGATCCATGCCTATATGATGTTATATATAAATTCTAGTCCCCGGGGCAATTGTGCAACGGTAGGACATTCGGATTGTAAATCAGGGACCCGCGGTTCGATCCCCAGCTACGGCGTATTTGCAGGAATTTTCCTCCAAATGGGGAACGCAATCAAAGGATGTTGGGCATCCGGATTGGCCGCCGTATGCGCTTCCCGATTTACCCTGGTGGTCGGTGGGAAACTTCCGTGGGACCGGGCCGACCACCCCCAGAGATGTGGCTACTGGGATTATCATTTTATATATATATAAATTCTAGATGATTAACAAAAACACAAACTAAAAGAAATCATAATCAATTGATATCTAAATATAGAGCCAACATTGTAAGTATTATAAAATTCTAACCTGAAAAGATATATCCCCAAGGTAACTTTGAATCATTCGAACGACAATGGCTCCTTTGTTGTAGACTATTGCGTCGAAAAAAGCAAATGCGTTATTTCCATATGTCATATTCACCTAAATAAGAAAGTGATACACAAACACTAATAAAAGTTTGTATAATATTGGAAAAAGAACATTAACTAGCTAGAAAGAAAACAATTAAAGGAACATAAATTTATCACTTTTACTAGTGCATAGTTTTATTAGATGGCACACTTTATTCTTTGGTTCTACAAAAGTACTTATGGAATTGATTAGATGTAACAATTGATTTAGACAATTGCCTACCAATTGAGTTACTCATCATAACACGAATTATAGACTAGAAATAACTCTTAGAACATTATGAATGCATCATTTTTTAGAACTTTGAAACAACATTAATTTACAAAAAAAAAACAAAAAGATAATTATACCTGAATAGGATGGCATTCATCTAATGCATCTGCCTCAAGACTATCAAGAGTGTCATCAAGAAGTTGAATCCACATGTTCCATTCAGGAAAGAAATCATTTGTTACCGAATAACTCATCTATTTTGAGACAAGATAAAGAAAATACATAAACTTTATAGTAAAATAAAATAAATTATAAAATGCACATTAAATTTAGATAAATGATGAAGAGTACCCATGTGGCAAATGCCTCATTCAGCCATAAATCTGTCCACCATTTCATTGTCACTAGATTCCCAAACCATTGATGGGCTAGCTCATGTGCTACAGTATCTGCCACCTAAAATTGAACTTGCCTTTTTAAAAAATATATAAATTTGTTCTTCAAAGGTCTAATAAACATTAGTAGCATCTTATGAAACCCAATGAAATGCTATAGGCTAATAAATAGTAGAAATTTGACAAAGAAATATTTCTAGTTGAATGACAATTTGAACATGGAAAAACTAGAATATAACACAAGAAATTCATTAGTTACCATTTGCTTATCCCTAGAAGATGAGAGCAATTCGTCGTATAATAAACATGTTTCTTTATATGTTATCAATCCATAGTTCTCCATCCCCTCAGACCGAAGACGAGGAATGCCAACCATGTCCAACTTGGGAAGGCTATAAGGAATGGAGAAATATCTAGATATTGAAAAAAAACCATTTGTCATTTTTAAAAACTTTGAATGTTAATAAAATAATTCAATCTAAAGCTACAAGAAAGGAACTATAGAGAATCAAAACAAAATATGACATTATGATTGAATAAAAAAAATCAAGAAGTTAGATAGAAGTTCAAACATGAAATATATAGAAATATGTTCAGTTTGTAGTTTTAATTTGAAGAATGTAGGAAGCAACTATGGGATAAAAATTAAGCAATAAGTATGTACCTTTTGTACAAATCTAATGTCTTCACAGCAAGATCTAAAGCAAATTTTCCTTTACTGCTTTGACCAATAGAAGTATACACACGAATTTTTAGTCCTAAAGAAGTAATAAGATACATGATTGTCAAAGTAGAAGAAAATGTTATAAAATAACTAAATATGGTAAGAAATACAATATACCATCGGGTGAATATGTCTCTATGTATTCGAGTGAACCGATAACAAATGCAACCAAATAGGTAGACATAATTGGAGACTCTTGAAAATATACTGTCTTGATAAGTCCATTGTACTTTTCACTTATCGCTGGCATATTTGATAGGGCAACTAAATTGGATGGAACTTCCAAAGCTATTTTGAATGTGGCCTACATTTAATTTAAAATAAATAGTTAATATAAGTAATATGAGAAAATTTCTTGAGAGCATTCGAGTGGAAAAAAGAATCATAGTTAATTGATGTTTAAATTCTTGTCATGTTTAGTATTGTCAAATGGGTTAATCCGTGGTAGGGTAGGTAGACCCACTAAAAACCCCATCATATGGCAGGTGAGCCAACCCATCATCTTAGCGAGCTAAAAAATCTTCAACCCAACCTAAGGCAGATTGTGGATTAGGCGAGTCAACCCATGAGTCTATCAAAAAAATAAAATATATATATGTTAAAAATTTTAAATTTGAATTGCATATCAAGAGGGTCAAACCCATTAGCCAATTGAGTCTTTCACTTTAGTTTTAAATTTTTTTTAAAAAAAAATCTCAACCGGTAGGCCAACCCGAGCCCGCCACTAGCCGACTTGTTTGGACCCACAATCGGTACGGGTAGGCATGCTTGGACCAACTTTTAAATAGGTTGATAAATTTTCAATCAAATTCATTTAAATTATTTGATGGAGCGAACCAACCCGATGACTCTACTCATGTTGCTTAAAAATTAATCATAAAGTTGTTCACATCAAGTAACTCAATAGTTTATGCTTTGAGTCCAATAACAATACTATGTGACTACTTGCAAAATATTATTTTTTAAATTTTTATAGAATATTGTGTTGGACTATATTAATTAGTAATCCAACAATAAATGGAATTTGCTTCCTAAAAAATTGGACAAATTTTTTATACTAAAAGTTTTCTTGAATCAATTGAAACCTTGGGAACTCATAGTTCTTTTCATTGAGTTAATAGAAAATAAATTGCATTCATTGCTAAACAGGACCTTTTATTCATTTAGTTCTTTTGTTTTTGGACTTTTGGTTGTTAGGCATTTCATTCTAATTGTAGCAACTTATTAATGTTGCAATTTTGATGAATTATATAACTCTTTGACGATGGGAATCTTATTTATTCATCGATGTTCGATCATTATGTTATGTGAATCAATCGACTAATCTATCCAAACTAATTCTAGAGATTATAAAAAATCAAACAAATAATGATAAGAATAGGTTGAGTAGGACCTTGAATGCTGGCTCATCCCAACATGGAAAGCAACGTCTAGCATCTGAAGGCTCGAATTGGGTCACAAACATAGCTTGCATCTCTCCATCTTGCTCATAGATACTATAACATGCATAATACAATTGCTTCGGTTTATAGAGATAAATAATGGAAGCTTCCTATATAAATAAAATGGTAGAATGTACCTTCTATAAAAACCCCTTAGTTGATCATTTATGGTACCACTATATTGAATGCCAAGAATGCCTTTCCCAATTGGAAGTATGTCATCAAACCCTATAATCAAGATCTCATCCTCTTCTACCTCTACAATATTTGAGGGATGTTTTAACCCCTATCATATCCATTGCAATTGAATAAAAATATAGTGGAAGACATAATTTTGAAATAAGTACAAAACAAATATATGATTCCTTACCTCTCCGTTACATCCAAGATCAGTACCACTGAACCAAATAGAGTTTTGCTCAACTACAAGGTCAGCAAAATGAAGTACAAGATATTTTGTAGGGGAGACTATGTCTATGATGATCTGTATCACACCCAAGAAAGTCAAGTGAGAGACGTCAACACTAATAGATAAATTGTAGTTGTGGGGGATGGCAAATTTTGGGAGCCATTGTTGACCCTTGAATTGTTCGACATTTTGTTGCAATTGGCTCACCCCCTCAATTCCTCTTTCATGTACAATTGCTTGTGAATTTTGGTGGAGAAAGAGGAGGATCATGAATATCAAACTTTTTATCATAATGAAGTTGGAGACGGATTTAATTGGGGCCATCATTGAATCTTTATGTATAGATAATTAATAAAGTAGAAAATGAGGAGAGAAAAAGAAATACAAAATTAGCAACTAGTTAAATGAAAAGAGAAAAACAATGTTGATCCATTCTAAAATGCTACCAAAAGGATGGTAGCTAAGGATTGAAGGATGATGAATGGATGTAGAAAAAGTGTTGCTTCATCTTATTTATACAAGCATGGTAGCTAAAAATAGGAGATTGAAGTTGGAAATTTTTTTGGTTAACCATACATTATTGAACGACTCACATTAGCTATAGTTTTCAAACAAATAATTACTAAAAATAGTTAATAACCAAATTGAGACTTTCAATTTATGCTTGGCAATGGGTTTATAGCTAATAATTGTTGTGTAAAAAATAGTTAAGATGTCTTCTTCTACCAAATGCACTTATGCCAATATTATAATTTTAGATCTTGTAATGATCTCTACTTTGGGAGGATAAGTTAAGGCTATTTTCAAATTTAAAATGATGGTGATCAAACTCAAAATATCATAATTGTGCATACTTTTCTATTTTAATAATATTAATCTAGCTTTCTTTGTAAATAAGAGATGACATGATGAAACTTTTGGTGCTTATTGTTTCTACCCATCGATGATAACTAAGTTACATCTTGAAATGGGATGAAGATTTTTTTCCTACATAAACTTAGGGAGGAAGTGTTAGAATTAACTTTTTTTAATGCTAATTGTGTCGAGAAGTATTCTAATCACTCTTTAGATGAAGCATGTAGGATCGCATATTGGAAAAAGTTTGGAGTGTTTGGTATATCCAAGGGATTAAGGAAGCAAAAAAAAAAAAAATTTTTTATTCACCTCAAGCAGTCCGGTATAGCCGGCCCCAAGGGATTAAGGATTTAACATGAAGTGAATTCCAAATTAAATACTGATATGTTGAAGACCAAGAAGTATAAGATCTATGAGAGACATTAATGAATGATGTGTAATCTTGGGCTTTATTTTTTTGTCTAGATGATCTGTGTAGTTAGGTAAGGGTGGATTGCCTAGCTAGTGATAGCACCAAAATATTATATTTTGTTGTAACCAAGTGTTCATAACCCACAACCCTCCAAGGGCTTGGGATTTAGATTAAAAGCTTCATTGAGCAAGTCCTTAGTAATCTCCATTCTTTAAGCCTAATGTTAATTTATAATTAATCGTCCGATTGAGAGCGCAAGAGATTGGTTCTTTTGTAACTTGCTAATAGTGGATTTATCATAAGTGATTTATTTAAATAGTCATATGTTATAGAGTAGGAGCAAAGTCTCCAACCGTATACTATTTTTTATGGTATATGTATAACTTACACAATCAACATGAACACTAACATGAGTATTTATAGAAGGGAGATACATGGATATTCGAATTTTACTCTATTATTATAAATTTATTATTTAAATATCAATTCGACTATATTAATCATAATTTTACAATAGAATTAACATGCATCTAGATGAGTTTTATCCTCCTAAGATAATATCTTATCAAATGCAACCTAGTGTGTTATATTGGTGGGAAATTTTCCCCAGTGTGTTATATTGGATGATCACGATTTCAACATTTGTACCATTTTTTTTGCACAAAAGATATTCAATCTTTGTAAATATAAAAATTATATTTTTTTGAAAAAAAATAATAAAACATATAAAATAGAAATAGCTAACAGTTGGCTATTTTCGTCAACAAAATCTTCTTAATTTATATAATGAATATAATAATATGTTGGGTGTTCTTTGCCATCATCTTTCATATTGCTTGGCCGATACGTCTGGTGCAGCAAGCAGGAAAATAAAATACAATGGCAAGAATCCTGCGGTATCAATTTTGTCTTCTTCCTATAGGCACGCCAGGGCAAGGGCAAGGGCAAGGGCAAGAGCGAGAGCCATGGAGGAGCCTTGCCAATATAGTATTGCTTTTGTTACAGCTCTCGCTGACGTAGGCCGAATCAACGGGTGGACATCGTTGGGAAGCATGGCATATTGGCGATGGTATATCCACACGCTTCCGTAAGCGAGGAACCGATCGATGAAGGGTCACCATATCAGCCCCAAAATTAGCAACTTGAATCCAAAATGGCATTTTTTTTCTTCCACCGCACCTGATGGTCAAGTTCATGGGAACCGCAGGTACCTCCCCAGCGTCACTTTTGCCTAAAAATAAAAAAATAAAAGCTTCTACCTTTTTCCAGGCCATTCTGTGATGTTGATTCTGCCTGCTATGGTCTAGAAGGGGCGGCAGGTTTCGGGCTTGGAGGAAAGGTTGAGCCTTTGCTTCATCTTCCTCCAGTTATTTCTCCAAGGATCGGATTGATTCATCAGCCATGGTTCTGATAAGAGAGTTGTATCCTTCATTGTTAGGTTCTTCTGTAGCCTTGTTCTCTCTCTCTCTTCTTTTTTTTTTTTCCTTTGAAAAAGGATGATGCATGTGCTTGTGGATGTTTTCTGTCTCTTTTATTTGCTACCGTGAAAAAGGAGTTATGATACAGAGAATGGCTCTGGTTTTTTTTATAGTTAGTACTCCTTGACCTTCGATACTTCAGTCGATTTGTTTTGCCCATGTCATTGGAAGAGGTAAGAGAAATTTTGGTTCTTAAATTGCAAAAAGAAAAGAAAAGAACAAACATATTTTAGTTTTGTTTTCGATTGAACACTTGGAATCCATCTCGTGTAGTATGAGATCGCTGGTATGTACACCATCCTCAAGATGGAACAGCAGAATACTACAAGTAAAGATGGGGTGGAGATATTGCAGAGCATTCCCTTTGAGGATGAACACCTAGGGAAGGGACAACATACGTCAAAGGTTTATCATCTGGAGAGGTAATGTCGGCCTTGGATAACTCTTGCTTCATCACTCCAAGAAAGCATAAATAAAATCAAAATCCTATTATTCAAGATCAATTAGCTATAACTGTAATAAATGGTAAAATGAGAAAATATGTTGACATGCTATGAACATATTTAAAGAAATTAAGCGAGTTGATTCTATCTGTGTGGAAGGTCTAGAGGGAGACCAAAGAAACAGTTTGTCAACTCAATAATACTGATTTAATTAATTTGAATTCTACTAATCTTTAGATCTTACATAGAGTCCAATGGAGGGTAGCTGACCCCAAATATTTGGGAGAAACACAGCTTCATGATAATGATTATGTGATTATAAACTCCATTTAGGTTTAATATGATATGAAATTCGGGATAAAATGCAACTATCTCCTTCCCATGTAAAAAGGAAACTATATATTTACTTCTTGTTATGGTTAGAACCCACTTTGACGGATATATCTGACATAATGTTGATAGTTGCAGGCATATTAACGTAGGTTTTCTTGGCATTTGATTTCCATTCTCTGTACAAATATACAGAAAGGTTTAACCTAAGACCGATTGAGAAGCTAACAAAAGTCTGCACTTACTATTGGCAATCATAACACAGTGTGCTAGGAAAAGTGGACCGCATTAAGCACCAATTTACATAGATTGCCATGGTAGACATAACAGTAAGAACAGGGATTATGGTATTGTTTGATGAACTTTGGTACACTTCATGAGATTACCAAACTAATATAGTACTTTCTCAACTCTAGATTGTGAAGATCTTACAACTTATATGCAAAATAAATATTCACTATGAAAATCTAGGGTATAAAATTTGCAATTGAATGCTCCATCCAAGTGGAGTTTACTATCCATCTTCTTCTAAGTATCAAGCTCAAATGCACATAAATGTGCAGCAAAATCCCCCCCTGGCTAAGGACTTTTGCATCAGCTGCCCTGACATTACAAGAAGAATCATGGAGTGCCTTCCCCAAAAGCAAATCAGGTTCATGTGATTAATCTGTTGTATGTTTCTGATTAAGTTACCCAAGTATATACTAACTTTGTTCTCTATTTCCTTGATTCCCAACAAACGCACTGTAGTTCTAAAGGTAAAGGATTAATTTTTGCTAATGTATAAACAAAACACGTATCTGTGTTGACTTTATCAAATTACTTGTCAACAGTGCTCACGGCTCAAACAATGCTCCATGACAATTGAAACTTTTAACAAGGCTGACAATGGTTGCTCTGAGAATGTATCAGATTCTCTTCTGACATCCTGAGTAGAATTTACATAAATTTTTAAAGAACAGTTTCCAGTGCACTATCTTAATTGTTTACCTAAAGTAAATTATAAATGATAAACAGGTTCATGGATTAAGCAAAGAATTGCTATCACAACGAAAAGTGGAAATTATTGATATAGCTGCAGTTTCTTGTGACTATTGGAGTAAGATCATTGGTACTGCAAAATTAGATTTTTCCAGTTTCATATCACAAAAGACTCGCCGTGGTCCACTGTCAAAAGGATGGCAGGTAATCCCTCTCTTATTTGATATGTTTAATGTTTCATCATTTTATTTAAAGGAACTCAAGAATTTCATTTGTCTCATTAATTGTACTAATTTCTGTTGAACTTCGGTTTCCAATGAATTATGTATTGGTATCTTTTCATATAAGGATTTGAATATAGCAATCTTTTTATTGTGTGATTCCATATGATCAGAACATTTTTTTTTATCTGTAGGAAACATGCAATCCAGTAATGACATCCTACAAACTAGTGACCATGGATGCTCCTATTTGGGGCATAGGCGGCCACTTGGAGGAAGCTATGATTGCAGTATGTTCCATGTTTTTTCACTACTGTATAATAATTGTATACAATCATCTAAATTGTATTCAAAGAAGATTCTGCTTACAAACTTGGTAATATTAACTTCAAAAAAAGTCATTGGACTCTAATTCATAAATGCATGTAATCTTTTTAATTTTAACATCTAATTGTAGATCTAAATTCATATAGGAGTTGTTCTCCCCTTTTTGCTTCAAGAAAATTCATTGTTGCAAGCCTACCTATCCATGTTGATAAAAATTGAGAATAATAGTTGACTTCAAACGTAATGCATAGGAAGTGAGAACCTTGTGGAAATTATTACTAGTTACAAGAGGTTTCGTATATATCTGTTAAAAGCAAGATGCATCTGTAAGATATTAATTGGAGATTGAAAGAGATCCAAAGCCTTTAACTTATCCATTGTAAGGCTGGAATCATATATTTCTCAATGAAAAATTATTGGCATCATCATCTTTAGTTTGGAGAGTAAGGCATTCCACATACTAGGTTGACTTAAATAAATAAATGCATCTTAGAGAAAGCACATATAAAGTAGCATTTGTGTTCACCATCAAAATTTTAAGTCCCAGATGCAGCAGAAGGTATACTGATACAAATATAATTGATGAAATCAACTAATCTCAATGTTGAGATGGGAATATTCTTAATTTCGTTGATGAATGCAGTATGCATGATAGTGTAAGATGACCACAAGATTGAGTTAATTGTTGATATATTATTCCCTTATCTTAATTCTTCTGAGAGAGGCTTATCTATTATTTAAGATGATTGTTAATCTGGTTCTACTCATAGAGTCAGAAGGCACTACTTTCGGAGTTCCACAAGCTTTGCTTTTCTTGGATTGATGAGTGGTTTGGGATGACTATGGTACAAATCATGGAGATGGAGAAACAGAACAATTTGTTGCTCAAGAAGGTTAGTAGCTTATTATTTACATGGCATTATGTATGGATATGCAACGTTTCCCTCCAAGGAGTAGTGTCTAGTGTATTTGACAAGTACACTTTTTGGTGGTTTTAATTTTTCATATATTTTTGTATATAATAAAGCCATCAATGTTTCCCTCATTGTGAAAAAGCTTCTTTAACATCTTAACTTGTGGAATTAATGTTCACCAAATCAGATAGTTAACACGGCATTCAAGTACAGGTCATAAATCATCCCTGTCCTGACCTTTTTCGTCTATATTTCTTGTTTGGTCAGTCATCATGGGGGGCCTATTTGTACAAAGCCAATGTAATTTTGGCTTACATTCATTTTGCTCTTAAGTCAACAATTTGTGCTTATTCTGACTTTGATTGTTAGTGGATATTAAGCTGTAATATAAATTTTCCTTCCGAGAAAAGCTTATAACTTGTAGTGTGTATCAACCTTTATGTTATGTCACGATTTTCTGTCCATCAAACATGCCATAAAAGATGCTCAATTAGTTCCTTTACCCCACTTTATCGCTCCTATCATATGTGATTGTAAATCCAACAAATTCTAATGATGTTTAATTATTTTTTTCATCCTGTTTTTACTCTACTTTGTGCAGAACCAAATCTTCTACTTTCCTATTGAAAAAGTTCTTCAACTTATTGAAAGCAAAGCTTAAGGTTGCATGAGTAGTTGACAGGGATAAGAGAATCTATGTAAAATTAAACATCATGTT
>NC_133862.1:11486055-11516947 GCF_044706935.1 Curcuma longa | reverse complement strand
GCAAATGCCTCATTCAGCCATAAATCTGTCCACCATTTCATTGTCACTAGATTCCCAAACCATTGATGGGCTAGCTCATGTGCTACAGTATCTGCCACCTAAAATTGAACTTGCCTTTTTAAAAAATATATAAATTTGTTCTTCAAAGGTCTAATAAATTTAGCATAGCATCTTATGAAACCCAATGAAATGCTATAGGCTAATAAATAGTAGAAATTTGACAAAGAAATATTTCTAGTTGAATGACAATTTGAACATGGAAAAACTAGAATATAACACAAGAAATTCATTAGTTACCATTTGCTTATCCCTAGAAGATGAGAGCAATTCGTCGTATAATAAACATGTTTCTTTATATGTTATCAATCCATAGTTCTCCATCCCCTCAGACCGAAGACGAGGAATGCCAACCATGTCCAACTTGGGAAGGCTATAAGGAATGGAGAAATATCTAGATATTGAAAAAAAACCATTTGTCATTTTTAAAAACTTTGAATGTTAATAAAATAATTCAATCTAAAGCTACAAGAAAGGAACTATAGAGAATCAAAACAAAATATGACATTATGATTGAATAAAAAAAAATCAAGAAGTTAGATAGAAGTTCAAACATGAAATATATAGAAATATGTTCAGTTTGTAGTTTTAATTTGAAGAATGTAGGAAGCAACTATGGGATAAAAATTAAGCAATAAGTATGTACCTTTTGTACAAATCTAATGTCTTCACAGCAAGATCTAAAGCAAATTTTCCTTTACTGCTTTGACCAATAGAAGTATACACACGAATTTTTAGTCCTAAAGAAGTAACAAGATACATGATTGTCAAAGTAGAAGAAAATGTTATAAAATAACTAAATATGGTAAGAAATACAATATACCATCGGGTGAATATGTCTCTATGTATTCGAGTGAACCGATAACAAATGCAACCAAATAGGTAGACATAATTGGAGACTCTTGAAAATATACTGTCTTGATAAGTCCATTGTACTTTTCACTTATCGCTGGCATATTTGATAGGGCAACTAAATTGGATGGAACTTCCAAAGCTATTTTGAATGTGGCCTACATTTAATTTAAAATAAATAGTTAATATAAGTAATATGAGAAAATTTCTTGAGAGCATTCGAGTGGAAAAAAAGAATCATAGTTAATTGATGTTTAAATTCTTGTCATGTTTAGTATTGTCAAATGGGTTAATCCGTGGTAGGGTAGGTAGACCCACTAAAAACCCCATCATATGGCAGGTGAGCCAACCCATCATCTTAGGAGACTAAAAAATCTTCAACCCAACCTAAGGCAGATTGTGGATTAGGCGAGTCAACCCATGAGTCTATCAAAAAAATAAAATATATATATGTTAAAAATTTTAAATTTGAATTGCATATCAAGAGGGTCAAACCCATTAGCCAATTGAGTCTTTCACTTTAGTTTTAAATTTTTTTTAAAAAAAATTCTCAACCGGTAGGCCAACCCGAGCCCGCCACTAGCCGACTTGTTTGGACCCACAATCGGTACGGGTAGGCATGCTTGGACCAACTTTTAAATAGGTTGATAAATTTTCAATCAAATTCATTTAAATTATTTGATGGAGCGAACCAACCCGATGACTCTACTCATGTTGCTTAAAAATTAATCATAAAGTTGTTCACATCAAGTAACTCAATAGTTTATGCTTTGAGTCCAATAACAATACTATGTGACTACTTGCAAAATATTATTTTTTAAATTTTTATAGAATATTGTGTTGGACTATATTAATTAGTAATCCAACAATAAATGGAATTTGCTTCCTAAAAAATTGGACAAATTTTTTATACTAAAAGTTTTCTTGAATCAATTGAAACCTTGGGAACTCATAGTTCTTTTCATTGAGTTAATAGAAAATAAATTGCATTCATTGCTAAACAGGACCTTTTATTCATTTAGTTCTTTTGTTTTTGGACTTTTGGTTGTTAGGCATTTCATTCTAATTGTAGCAACTTATTAATGTTGCAATTTTGATGAATTATATAACTCTTTGACGATGGGAATCTTATTTATTCATCGATGTTCGATCATTATGTTATGTGAATCAATCGACTAATCTATCCAAACTAATTCTAGAGATTATAAAAAATCAAACAAATAATGATAAGAATAGGTTGAGTAGGACCTTGAATGCCGGCTCATCCCAACATGGAAAGCAACGTCTAGCATCTGAAGGCTCGAATTGGGTCACAAACATAGCTTGCATCTCTCCATCTTGCTCATAGATACTATAACATGCATAATACAATTGCTTCGGTTTATAGTGATAAATAATGGAAGCTTCCTATATAAATAAAATGGTAGAATGTACCTTCTATAAAAACCCCTTAGTTGATCATTTATGGTACCACTATATTGAATGCCAAGAATGCCTTTCCCAATTGGAAGTATGTCATCAAACCCTATAATCAAGATCTCATCCTCTTCTACCTCTACAATATTTGAGGGATGTTTTAACCCCTATCATATCCATTGCAATTGAATAAAAATATAGTGGAAGACATAATTTTGAAATAAGTACAAAACAAATATATGATTCCTTACCTCTCCGTTACATCCAAGATCACCACTGAACCAAATAGAGTTTTGCTCAACTACAAGGTCAGCAAAATGAAGTACAAGATATTTTGTAGGGGAGACTATGTCTATGATGATCTGTATCACACCCAAGAAAGTCAAGTGAGAGACGTCAACACTAATAGATAAATTGTAGTTGTGGGGGATGGCAAATTTTGGGAGCCATTGTTGACCCTTGAATTGTTCAACATTTTGTTGCAATTGGCTCACCCCCTCAATTCCTCTTTCATGTACAATTGCTTGTGAATTTTGGTGGAGAAAGAGGAGGATCATGAATATCAAACTTTTTATCATAATGAAGTTGGAGAGGGATTTAATTGGGGCCATCATTGAATCTTTATGTATAGATAATTAATAAAGTAGAAAATGAGGAGAGAAAAAGAAATACAAAATTAGCAACTAGTTAAATGAAAAGAGAAAAACAATGTTGATCCATTCTAAAATGCTACCAAAAGGATGGTAGCTAAGGATTGAAGGATGATGAATGGATGTAGAAAAAGTGTTGCTTCATCTTATTTATACAAGCATGGTAGCCAAACATAGGAGATTGAAGTTGGAAATTTTTTTGGTTAACCATACATTATTGAACGACTCACATTAGCTATAGTTTTCAAACAAATAATTACTAAAAATAGTTAATAACCAAATTGAGACTATCAATTTATGCTTGGCAATGGGTCTATAGCTAATAATTGTTGTGTAAAAAATAGCAAAGATGTCTTCTTCTACCAAATGCACTCATGCCAATATTATAATTTTAGATCTTGTAATGATCTCTACTTTTGGGAGGATAAGTTAAGGTTATTTTCAAATTTAAAATGATGGTGATCAAACTCAAAATATCATAATTGTGCATACTTTTCTATTTTAATTATATTAATCTCTTCTTTGTAAATAAGAGATGACATGATGAAACTTTTGGTACTTATCGATCGTTTCTACCCATCGATGATAACTAAGTTACATCTTGAAATGGGATGAAGATTTTTTTTCCTACATAAACTTAGGGAGGAAGTGTTAGAATCAACTTTTTTTTATGCTAATTGTGTCGAGAAGAATTCCAATCACTCTTTAGATGAAGCATGTAGGATCGCATATTGGAAAAAGTTTGGAGTGTTTGGTATATCCAAGGGATTAAGGAAGCAAAAAAAAAAAGATTTTATTCACCTCAAGCAGTCCGGTATAGCCGGCCCCAAGGGATTAAGGATTTAACATGAAGTGAATTCCAAATTAAATACTGATATATTGAAGACCAAGAGGCATAAGATCTATGAGAGACATTAATGAATGATGTGTAATCTTGGGCTTTATTTTTTTGTCTAGATGATCTGTGTAGTTAGGTAAGGGTGGATTGCCTAGTACCAAAATATTATATTTTGTTGTAACCAAGTGTTCATAACCCACAACCCTCCAAGGGCTTGGGATTTAGATTAAAAGCTTCATTGAGCAAGTCCTTAGTAATCTCCATTCTTTAAGCCTAATGTTAATTTATAATTAATCGTCCGATTGAGAGCGCAAGAGATTGGTTCTTTTGTAACTTGCTAATAGTGGATTTATCATAAGTGATTTATTTAAATAGTCATATGTTATAGAGTAGGAGCAAAGTCTCCAACCGCTGTGTTAACATTGTATACTATTTTTTTATGGTATATGTATAACTTACACAATCAACATGAACACTAACATGAGTATTTATAGAAGGGAGATACATGGATATTCGAATTTTACTCTATTATTATAAATTTATTATTTAAATATCAATTCGACTATATTAATCATAATTTTACAATAGAGGTAACATGCATCTAGATGAGTTTTATCCTCCTAAGATAATATCTTATCAAATGTAACAACCTAATATTGGTGGGAAATTTTCCCCAGTGTGTTATATTGGATGATCACGATTTCAACATTTGTACCATTTTTTTTCACAAAAGATATTCAATCTTTGTAAATATAAAAATTATATTTTTTTGAAAAAAAATAATAAAACATATAAAATAGAAATAGCTAACAGTTGGCTATTTTCGTCAACAAATTCTTCTTAATTTATATAATGAATATAATAATATGTTGGGTGTTCTTTGCCATCATCTTTCATATTGCTTGGCCGATACGTCTGGTGCAGCAAGCAGGAAAATAAAATACAAAGGCAAGAATCCTGCGGTATCAATTTTGTCTTCTTCCTATAGGCACGCCAGGGCAAGGGCAAGGGCAAGGGCAAGAGCGAGAGCCATGGAGGAGCCTTGCCAATATAGTATTGCTTTTGTTACAGCTCTCGCTGACGTAGGCCGAATCAACGGGTGGACATCGTTGGGAAGCATGGCATATTGGCGATGGTATATCCACACGCTTCCGTAAGCGAGGAACCGATCGATGAAGGGTCACCATATCAGCCCCAAAATTAGCAACTTGAATCCAAAATGGCATTTTTTTCTTCCACCGCACCTGATGGTCAAGTTCATGGGAACCGCAGGTACCTCCCCAGCGTCACTTTTGCCTAAAAATAAAAAAATAAAAGCTTGTACCTTTTTCCAGGCCATTCTGTGATGTTGATTCTGCCTGCTATGGTCTAGAAGGGGCGGCAGGTTTCGGGCTTGGAGGAAAGGTTGAGCCTTTGCTTCATCTTCCTCCAGTTATTTCTCCAAGGATCGGATTGATTCATCAGCCATGGTTCTGATAAGAGAGTTGTATCCTTCATTGTTAGGTTCTTCTGTAGCCTTGTTCTCTCTCTCTCTCTTCTTTTTTTTTTTTCCTTTGAAAAAGGATGATGCATGTGCTTGTGGATGTTTTCTGTCTCTTTTATTTGCTATCGTGAAAAAGGAGTTATGATACAGAGAATGGCTCTGGTTTTTTTTATAGTTAGTACTCCTTGACCTTCGATACTTCAGTCGATTTGTTTTGCCCATGTCATTGGAAGAGGTAAGAGAAATTTTGGTTCTTAAATTGCAAAAAGAAAAGAAAAGAACAAACATATTTTAGTTTTGTTTTCGATTGAACACTTGGAATCCATCTCGTGTAGTATGAGATCGCTGGTATGTACACCATCCTCAAGATGGAACAGCAGAATACTACAAGTAAAGATGGGGTGGAGATATTGCAGAGCATTCCCTTTGAGGATGAACACCTAGGGAAGGGACAACATACGTCAAAGGTTTATCATCTGGAGAGGTAATGTCGGCCTTGGATAACTCTTGCTTCATCACTCCAAGAAAGCATAAATAAAATCAAAATCCTATTATTCAAGATCAATTAGCTATAACTGTAATAAATGGTAAAATGAGAAAATATGTTGACATGCTATGAACATATTTAAAGAAATTAAGCGAGTTGATTCTATCTGTGTGGAAGGTCTAGAGGGAGACCAAAGAAACAGTTTGTCAACTCAATAATACTGATTTAATTAATTTGAATTCTACTAATCTTTAGATCTTACATAGAGTCCAATGGAGGGTAGCTGACCCCAAATATTTGGGAGAAACACAGCTTCATGATAATGATTATGTGATTATAAACTCCATTTAGGTTTAATATGATATGAAATTCGGGATAAAATGCAACTATCTCCTTCCCATGTAAAAAAGAAACTATATATTTACTTCTTGTTATGGTTAGAACCCACTTAGACGGATATATCTGACATAATGTTGATAGTTGCAGGCATATTAACGTAGGTTTTCTTGGCATTTGATTTCCATTCTCTGTACAAATATACAGAAAGGTTTAACCTAAGACCGATTGAGAAGCTAACAAAAGTCTGCACTTACTATTGGCAATCATAACACAGTGTGCTAGGAAAAGTGGACCGCATTAAGCACCAATTTACATAGATTGCCATGGTAGACATAACAGTAAGAACAGGGATTATGGTATTGTTTGATGAACTTTGGTACACTTCATGAGATTACCAAACTAATATAGTACTTTCTCAACTCTAGATTGTGAAGATCTTGCAACTTATATGCAAAATAAATATTCACTATGAAAATCTAGGGTATAAAATTTGCAATTGAATGCTCCATCCAAGTGGAGTTTACTATCCATCTTCTTCTAAGTATCAAGCTCAAATGCACATAAATGTGCAGCAAAATCCCCCCCTGGCTAAGGACTTTTGCATCAGCTGCCCTGACATTACAAGAAGAATCATGGAGTGCCTTCCCCAAAAGCAAATCAGGTTCATGTGATTAATCTGTTGTATGTTTCTGATTAAGTTACCCAAGTATATACTAACTTTGTTCTCTATTTCCATGATTCCCAACAAACGCACTGTAGTTGTAAAGGTAAAGGATTAATTTTTGCTAATGTATAAACAAAACACCTATATGTGTTGACTTTATCAAATTACTTGTCAACAGTGCTCACGGCTCAAACAATGCTCCATGACAATTGAAACTTTTAACAAGGCTGACAATGGTTGCTCTGAGAATGTATCAGATTCTCTTCTGACATCCTGAGTAGAATTTACATAAATTTTTAAAGAACAGTTTCCAGTGCACTATCTTAATTGTTTACCTAAAGTAAATTATAAATGATAAACAGGTTCATGGATTAAGCAAAGAATTGCTATCACAACGAAAAGTGGAAATTATTGATATAGCTGCAGTTTCTTGTGACTATTGGAGTAAGATCATTGGTACTACAAAATTAGATTTTTCCAGATTCATATCACAAAAGACTCGCCGTGGTCCACTGTCAAAAGGATGGCAGGTAATCCCTCTCTTATTTGATATGTTTAATGTTTCATCATTTTATTTAAAGGAACTCAAGAATTTCATTTGTCTCATTAATTGTACTAATTTCTGTTGAACTTCGGTTTCCAATGAATTATGTATTGGCATCTTTTCATATAAGGATTTGAATATAGCAATCTTTTTATTGTGTGATTCCATATGATCAGAACATTTTTTTTTTATCTGTAGGAAACATGCAATCCAGTAATGACATCCTACAAACTAGTGACCATGGATGCTCCTATTTGGGGCATAGGCGGCCACTTGGAGGAAGCTATGATTGCAGTATGTTCCATGTTTTTTCACTACTGTATAATAATTGTATACAATCATCTAAATTGTATTCAAAGAAGATTCTGCTTACAAACTTGGTAATATTAACTTCAAAAAAAGTCATTGGACTCTAATTCATAAATGCATGTAATCTTTATAAATTTAACATCTAATTGTAGATCTAAATTCATATAGGAGTTGTTCTCCCCTTTTTGCTTCAAGAAAATTCATTGTTGCAAGCCTAGCTATCCATGTTGATAAAAATTGAGAATAATAGTTGACTTCAAACGTAATGCATAGGAAGTGAAAACCTTGTGGAAATTATTACTAGTTACAAGAGGTTTCGTATATATCTGTTAAAAGCAAGATGCATCTGTAAGATATTAATTGGAGATTGAAAGAGATCCAAAGCCTTTAACTTATCCATTGTAAGGCTGGAATCATATATTTCTCAATGAAAAATTATTGGCATCATCATCTTTAGTTTGGAGAGTAAGGCATTCCACATACTAGGTTGACTTAAATAAATAAATGCATCTTAGAGAAAGCACATATAAAGTAGCATTTGTGTTCACCATCAAAATTTTAAGTCCCAGATGCAGCAGAAGGTATACTGATACAAATATAATTGATGAAATCATCTAATCTCAATGTTGAGATGGGAATATTCTTAATTTCGTTGATGAATGCAGTATGCATGATAGTGTAAGATGACCACAAGATTGAGTTAATTGTTGATATATTATTCCCTTATCTTAATTCTTCTGAGAGAGGCTTATCTATTATTTAAGATGATTGTTAATCTGGTTCTACTCATAGAGTCAGAAGGCACTACTTTCGGAGTTCCACAAGCTTTGTTTTTCTTGGATTGATGAGTGGTTTGGGATGACTATGGTACAAATCATGGAGATGGAGAAACAGAACAATTTGTTGCTCAAGAAGGTTAGTAGCTTATTATTTACATGGAATTATGTATGGATATGCAACGTTTCCCTCCAAGGAGTAGTGTCTAGTGTATTTGACAAGTACACTTTTTGGTGGTTTTAATTTCTTCATATATTTTTGTATATAATAAAGCCATCAATGTTTCCCTCATTGTGAAAAAGTTTCTTTAACATCTTAACTTGTGGAATTAATGTTCACCAAATCAGATAGTTAACACGGCATTCAAGTACAGGTCATAAATCATCCCTGTCCTGACCTTTTTCGTCTATATTTCTTGTTTGGTCAGTCATCATGGGGGGCCTATTTGTACAAAGCCAATGTAATTTTGGCTTACATTCATTTTGCTCTTAAGTCAACAATTTGTGCTTATTCTGACTTGATTGTTAGTGGATATTAAGCTGTAATATAAATTTTCCTTCCGAGAAAAGCTTATAACTTGTAGTGTGTATCAACCTTTATGTCATGTCACGATTTTCTGTCCATCAAACATGCCATAAAAGATGCTCAATTAGTTCCTTTACCCCACTTTATCGCTCCTATCATATGTGATTGTAAATCCAACAAATTCTAATGATGTTTAATTATTTTTTTCATCCTGTTTTTACTCTACTTTGTGCAGAACCAAATCTTCTACTTTCCTATTGAAAAAGTTCTTCAACTTATTGAAAGCAAAGCTTAAGGTTGCATGAGTAGTTGACAGGGATAAGAGAATCTATGTAAAATTAAACATCATGTTGACTCTGACCTGGTCATCTAAAAGTTAAACACCATTGTACATTTTATAACATGAATTGCATAATTTTGGTATGCGCTATAGGTTTTCTAGCTTAGATGTCTGAGAATTGCTTAATTTTAGTGCGCTCTATATCTTATCTGAAGGGCACTCATAGCAGTACCTAATTATTTTAAATTTCAACATAACTAAAAATTAAGTTTGTTGAGAAGCAAGAAATTCTTGTTGTTTTTTCGAAAAAGGTTGATGGAAAAATGAACGACAATATAATAAATCTCTGATATTCTTCTAAAGGTTTCATCAACAAACCCCCAGTTTTTGGAGAATAATTTCTTCAACCACATACTTTTTATTTAATTGTGTTCGTCATGCATATGAATGACAGCCTCTAGTTGATCTGTATTTGTTTGCCTGGTTCAGACATTCCAAAAGTCTTTTAGCACAAGCAAGCAAGATGTCAAAAGGAAAAGCAAGCATGAGACACAGAAAATTGTTGATGTTTCAAGCATTGTACCAGTCTGAAACATATGATTTCAAGACAGTCTCAATCATGATGCTGAAAGTGCAAACTTGGTGGTTCTGATTGATAAGAATTTAGCTGCAGCAACTGATGCATGGGCTTGGAACTGCTGGTTTTAGAAGCTTTAGCCCGACTCATTGGTAAATATATATTCACAATATGGTTATCGAAATTATTCATAAAGAAACAGCAATATTGTATGATTCTTCCAAGTCGATATCTGCAGTAGTCACCAGGTCCTGTGGTTGAAAAATGCCATGTGCATGGCTCTGTAGCTTAATAAATACAACTATTTAATTGAACATATGAGAAATATGACAACTGAACAGATACGACATTCAAAAAAAATAGTGATGTGACACTTTACAGCAGTTGATAGTGGAACTTCTCATATCTTGCACTTTTACCTTTTTTTTTGTTCGTTTATTTGCTTTTTCAGAATTTTCAACTGATGGTTTCTATTACTGTTTAAGAGTTGTTTGGATTTTATAAAAAGAGATGTACTAAGGGAGGGGATAATATATATATATCTCACCAAGCAAATCCAAAAATCTAAGAATCATCAAGGCTTCACATCATTCAATAATTTTAAGCATCAGAAGTTTTCCTAGGCCAATTGGAAATAAATGAAGTTTTAAAGAGATTAGCATGCATCTTTTTCGACTAGCCAGTAACAAAGACAACATTCACAGCCGAGATAGACAGAGGTTCACTCTCATTTCTTAAATCATACAGTACATAAACCATAAGTTATACAAACAACAGAAACATTAATTACACTCAAAATGCAAGTTTTTTTTTCTCCCCACCCCTCCTTTAGTAACCAAAAGCAACAAGATGCAAGCATCAACTTTCTTTGCTTCTATCATAAAGAAAAGCTTCAATCTCCATCTTTCTACCTAAAGATGGAACCTACTTGGCCTCGATTTACTGACCCTGCTCTCTCCAAAGGGCTCATCATTGTCTATCCTCCTTGCATTTCTGAATGCTGCACAGGCAATGACATACACAATCACAAGGATTACTAGTACCACAATGTTGATTACAGAGGCTTTCCTCCAGCTATGCCTGATGCTAGCAAGAACCCCAGCCTTGCACGAGTCACACTGGTAGCACAGCCACTGCTGATTGGGGTTGTTCCACCGGTTGCAGTCTATGTCATTAGCTGTGGGCGAAGGCTGTCCGACCCAATCGGTCTCATTCACGTATGTAAAGCCACATGAAGTTGGAGGCTTACAGCAGCCCGACTGCAACATCAAGAACCAACATGATCGAGCAAACAAAAAGTTTCAAGGAAGTTATATACAAATATCATACAACTTGCGCACGCAATCAACGACTAGTGATATTTGTAATGTATGTGAAACAGTAAACTTGGGAATACAAAATAAGTTTTTGAGTGAAACAAGTTTACCCCAGTGGGCCTACTTCCTTTGGTTCCCAACAAATAAAATAAGGAACAAAGAAATTAATTAGATTTTTTTTTGCAAAGAAATTTTGACCTTTATGAAAAAACGAGTTCCTCTTAGTTATGCCATTTAAAGATTTAAAACAGGGGGGCCAATCCCCTAGATCTTTGATTAGATTCTCTGCTTTCCATTCAATAAAGGGGCGTTTGGCAGGATGGAATGGACTAATAATGACCAAGCGGGTCGAAATAGGCATGTAGGATGTATCTGCACAAAGCAAATTGGGAAGACTGAGCAAACCTTTAGGACTTAGATACAAGTATCCCATGTATGGATTCAAGAATTCATCATGTGATTTTGCAAAATGGGGACACAAGGATATCAAAAGAAGATCCATATTTAGGGTACTAGTATGGGGATACAACGGTTCTCAAATATACAACTATTAATGAATAAAGTATATGTAGTAAATAATGTGGATGATATTATATAAGAAAATTTAAATTGAATATAATGTTTATGGTACATAATGTATGCAATTTATATAATCTTTATAGTGTATGGGCAATCTTTTATGGGGGAGACTTTTTTAAAATTTCCCATATATATAATCTTTAAAGTCTGAGGGCATCTGAAAAGGCCTAAAAGTTTAAAGTATCGCAATTTTTAAGCTAATTGACTGATTTATTCTCCCATTCACTCAATGTGAGCTCCTCATTTCACTAATGCAGTCGCGCATGACTGAGCAATTGCACAATCTCCTTCCTCTTCCTTTCATAGTGGCATGAGCAAGACAACACCTTACACAACTGTCAAACTCGATATCCATTTACCTCCCACATGAAGTGAACCTTCAAGTAGGTTAGCTTCCTTTGCCTCTTTCTTCTTTCACTTGCTATTGTAGGTGAGTCCACCTGCTGGAACTCATTTTACTCATAATCATGTTGCACCATGTCTACATAGATAGTGTAGGAATCCCTACAGTCCAAGGAACAAATCACATAAATGAGTTAAATTGATAAGAAGAATTAGGTGGACTGAATAGGTCAAACATAGAATGAACCATTCCAATAGTTATTCTATTCCATTATTACAATCAAACAATGAACCAGCCGCACCCCAAATGTTTTAATTGATTAGGAAGGGGGGAAAGTGAAGAAGGTTGATAACTAAGAAATTGCCTAAGCTAAACAATTTTTCTATGATATGTGTTGTTCACTACATTTCTTTCTTATCTTTAAGAAAGCAATCTATAAACCATCCAATCATTGGATATTTTTCCCGTGTGCTGTCCCACAGCAGGAAAAGGACAATTTGATTTCTAGATCATGCGCTCATGTTGGTTGTCCTTTTTGATTGCTGGGACAAAGAGAAAAGCATAGAAAAAGACCTCTCCGGAGAGGTTGTTGTCATATATACTTCAGCTCTACTGGTGCTTGAAGACTTATCTACTAAGGATTGCCACCTCCACATGTAATTAAAGGTCTAAGATGTCACCCTCTAGCTACTACTGTTGATGTTTATGTTGTTAAGACTTGAGATGATTCCCCAACTTTATTTGGAAGTCACTATACATATGCATAAACATTTGTTATAGTGGAATCTGAAACTGTAATAGAACAAACCAAACAAAAAAGACAAATAAACATGTGCTCTGGACCTCTAATGAGAGCCACAAATTTCACTCTTCCTGATAATTTCTTTTAGTTTTCCTTTTTTTCAGATAGGAAATGGGTGACGAATTTAGTGGACCAAAAAGAAGGATTTTTTTTCCCTTTCATCTTTGATTAAAAAAAATGAATAAGGAATTTAGTGATAGAGCTCTAACGATATGTTTACTCGAGTGGAAAAGAAAGGAAGGGAGAAGGGTTGAGAAAGGGAGGAAAAACTAGTTAAAATACCGTATTTGCTTGGAAGGAATTAATGGGAGGAAGAGAAAGCATCATATGTCCATCCTTGGAATTGCCTCTGTTTGAAGGAGGGGCAACAAAAAAAAAAAAGGCAAACGAATATGTTACATCTTTATTTTATGATTATCACATCCTTATGCCATTGATAATAAAATTTTTCCTAGGAACAGAAAACCATCTCTCCCTTTCATTTTCTTTTGTGCAGGTAGTTAATTATTATTAGGTAACTGATTACTTCCAAAAATTTTAAATAGTTTGATTTTTTGATAGTTTTTCTTTCACTGAGGTTGTGCTTAATTATCAATTATGATAAAAGCAAAGTTAACATCAAAAAGCAGATTTTGTAGTAACGAAGCTAAATCTATATAAATTCAAAATTCAGGGATCCCTAGAAACCTAATCTTTCACAAAAAAAAGATGCCTAATTCTTGTTTGGTGCTGTTTGGAGTAGAAATTTTCCTAAAAAAGCAATGAAAGAAGGCAAATATGACTGACCTCGATTGGGGAAAGCTGTCTGCGGTAGAACTGCTCCGCCGGCTCTGGTTGGGGCAAGCCCGTTATGGAATTGCGGACGTACCTGGCCAATTTAGGGCATACGCGGCTGTCGCGGATGCAAACCCTAATCCTGACCCAGTAGCCGGGGTCGGAGACGCGGTCCTTGAGCCATCCGGAGTAGTCACTGAGCTGGTACTCGAGGTAGGCCCGATCCATGACGACCTGGCCGTGGCCGCGGTCGGTGACGGCGTAGGCGAAGACGATGAAGCAGAGGAGCGCGAGGATGACGAAGAGCATCACGAAGAGGTAGACGCGGAGGAGCCAGGTGAGGCGGTAGCAGGCGCCGGCGAATCCGATGAGGGAGATGACCATGATGGCCACGCCGATGATGATGATGGGCCACTGGAGGAAGCGGAGGCAGTCGGTGTTGTTGGCCCTGACGCTCAGCCATATACCGCCGCCGAGGATGGGGATCGACACCAGGAACGTCACGAAGTTGATGGCCCCGATCAGGGCGTTGCTACTGCGCCACATCTCCTCCTCAAATCCGCTGCCTCACTGCTTGCTCTGCACTTCTTCTTCTTCTCCTCCTCTTCCTCTTCTTCAACGGTGAAGTGTTTTTGTGTTGTTTCTTTTCTGCAACTGCTTGTGAGAAAAGGAGTGTACATATAGACGACGACGACTAGCGGTAGGTGATGAGTAGTGATTAATTAATAGCGTTAATCGGCTGTTCCAGTGACAATTAATTGAGATAAAAAAAAGGATAATAAGAAGTTAATGTGAAGATTAGTTAGCGTAACCACGAAATAGAGAGGAAGTGTGTGAGAAAGTGCCAACTGTTGGCCGTTGACTTTGCTAAAGTGAACTGACGTGTCCAGTAGTCAATGGCAGATGGTAAATTCAATTAAATATATATTTTTTAAATAAAGGAGAATTTATTGGAATAACGTTTTTTTCTCGTGTATGTACAATGCTAGGGTTAACTGTTTGTTTGGTTAAATTTTGTTTATCACATCTGCCCTATGGTCGGCTCAATTTTCCATCGCCATGGCTCAGATTGACTGTTTTGAAAGAAAATTCTTACAAATACGTCTTAACATCTTTACACAACTCGATGTCTTACTGTTGCACCATTGCCTCGGGAACTTCATTAGTCATTACAGTTTCAACATAACAGGTTCATAACAAGTGGTTTCAACTAGCAGATTTAACACTGGATTTCGACCTCTAAAACAGACAGTTTCAGCATATCATGTTCATAACAGGTTCAACATTAGTTTCAAGCAGCATCACAGGAAGTTTGAGTAATGAAATAGCATGATTAGTTTCGAATAGCATCGCCGGTTTAACACTGGATTAGACCACTAGAATGGATGGTTCGGAAAAATGTAACATGTCCGAGATAGCAAATATGACAAAATCAAGCCAAATGGACCCTTGAATTAGATAAGATTTGTAGAAAGTTTGAGAGCAAAAAACACATTGACAATATCCAAATTGGAGTTAGATTGTGTTGGAAATTTGAATACAAACAAGAAGAGGTGGATGAAAAAGATTCTATTGTATATGGATTTTTAGTCCCATATTGAGTCTTATAGCTTTATTGTTAGTTTATGTTGCATAATATGTAGTAATGTTATGAACATATATATGGAAAAAGGCTCTCTCAAGTGTGGATGTGTAAGGAGTGCAAATTCAAGGCCTGAATTGTACTAATTTAAGTTGACTTGTCTACAAGCATGACTTACACGTGTTGAATGTTGGACCAATCGGGACAAAATTTACCCAAGTGAATGAATCTATTTTAAGAAAATTATGTTACACAAGTAGCTTGAGATTATCCCAAGCTTGATAGTCGACACTCGATAGCTTAGCCAAGTCAACTCGACCATACAAGGCAACCATCCTAAGCAGCTCATCCTTTCTTGTTGTTTAAAATTATTCGCTCAAGTCATCTTATTAGATAAGTCTGAATTTGATTTTTTATAAATTTAGATATTTCCAACAAAGATTGTCCAACAATCTTAAAATAGACTATGTTCTGTTGAGATGAGCACGAAAAATGTTGAGGTGCAACAGACTCATCACATGAAGGCCCCTTCCACCCCAACTGAAAAAAATACAATCAATCATGGGAAGAGGTAAAGAAGTTCACTAAGTTGAATTTCAAATGGTGGTAGTATAAGATGTTCTTCTACTTGAATGTTGAATCTAGCTCGATTCTTAACCAAGGAACCTCCCAAGCATGATGAGGATGCTACTGATGTCCAAACCATCAGTACAGTGGAGGCATGGACTTATTCTAAATTTCTATGTCGAAACTACATTCTCAACTGTCTTACTGACTCGTTGTATGTTATGTATAGTACAAAGAGAACAACTAAGGAGGTATGAGAGGCCTTGGCATGAAGTACAAGATGGAGGATGCGAAGCCAAAAAGTTTATCCTGGATTGATTCCTGGACTACAAAAAGGTTGACTCCAAGATGGTGACCAGCTAAGTCCAGGAGCTTCAGGTGATCATGCACGAGATTCATGTGGAAGACATGGTTCTGAGGTAGAGTTCTATCTTCTTAATGTGTTACTAGTATAGGAGCTTAACCAGATAAGCCATTATGACTCAACCAAAGATCTCTGAGAAAAGTTCCTAGAACTTCACGAGGGGACCTCAGAAATAAAACTAGTTGAAAGAGATTTACTGAGGAATTAACTGACTCATCTCCAATGAGAGAAGGGAGAAACAATGGTTTGAGTGCATGAATCTCGATGTGTAGAATTTAAAGACATAGAAAAGTCAAACAACAACATTGCTCTACAAGCTAAGAAGGGCGACTCAAATTCAAACACATCCTTAAAGATAAATGAAGAAGAAACCTATATGATAAGAAAAATGAAGAAATTTTTTTAAACTAACAAGTTTGATAAGAAACAAACCTTAAGACTGTTGAAGAAGAAAAGAAGAGTAAGATGCTTTAATTATGACAAAGAAGGTCACATCAAGAACAATTGTTTCAAACTCAAGAAGATGATCAAAGAAAAGAAGAAAAAAAGATGAAATCTAAACACAAGAATTTAAAAGTAACTTGACTCCTCGAAGATTTGAAGTCAGAACAAAGAGCGGAGCTTGCACTGATGTCAATGCATCAAGAAGAAGAGTCAAAAAATTCGACATTAAGCGATGAGAGCAACAGTGCAGGTGGAGCCTCAACAAACAAATCTATCATGATAAGTGAGATAAGACAACTACCCTCAGATCAAGTTTATGATGCTATTAAAATATTGTCGAGATCATTATATAAGATTAGAAATAAATACATGGAATTAAAATAAATTAAAAAATAATTAGAAAATAGAATGAAAAATTCATGTTCTAAGGATGAACTTGAAAAAGTTAAAATGTAAAATTAAGGGAACAAATAGAAACTTAAAAAATCAAATTAGAAAAATTTCTATTGGTTCATGTTAAATAACCAAATAATAAAATTTTAACAAGGATTAGGCTATGGAGGACCAAAATATAATTATTAAAATTTAAGGGTCAAATTAGAAAAGTATTAAAATTATTTATTCTAAAAAAAATATTTGATAAATCCAATAGGTTTAAATTTATTTAGGATTCTAAAATCAATTTTAACTATTTAAAAAAATTTCAACCATAGAAGGTAACATTTTTTGAACATATAGTTAACTCAATATGCAAAAATAATTTTGTTCTATATGAAATTTTTATGAAAACTATTTTTCTGTGATAATATGCACTGTTATATGTTAGCATCTAAAATTTTAAAATTTTTTGATAGCTTAATATTTTTTTTAATAATTATTCAAAGACAATCATGTGTATTGAAGTTAGACAATTAAGGGAAATGAATTTTCGGTGCAAATAAATTTCTCATGATAGAAAATAGTATGCACTATATCTGATAACATTTTAAGATTTTTCTATGGTTCAATACTTATTATCAAATTTTTTTATATAACCTCAATTTTTGTTGCGGTTAAAAGGGAAAGAAAAATAAAAAATTCAACATATATGTAGGGAAGTTAGAATTTTTAAAAAAAAATTATTGCATTATGCTTTATATACTTATTTTGTTAATTTAACCATAATCTAAACTTAATTCATCGAAAAGGGCAGATTGTTAATACCTGATGGTGTGTTGATGTATTGTCAAATAAGTTTAAGTTAAGTATTTATTATATTTGATGCGTGTGTCTAAATATATAGGGACTTGAACATACATACCATAACAGAAGACACAAGCGAGCGAGAAAGATGACATAGGAAAATAGTCGATAGGTTCGGTGCATTCGAAGTATGAGAAGCTACAGGCGAATACTTCGGTGAAACGAGAAGGACACACGAAAGTGGATCGAAAGGGTTTTGTGCATTCCAGGGATGAGAAGCCCTGCGCAAGGCGACTGAGACAAGAAGTCAAGTGCGACCTCAAGCCCCGCCGCAGCCTAGCGGCGAGGCCTCCCGCTGGTTACTTACAAGACACATGTAATTTCAATTAAGCTACTTTCAGGATTTATTCAGTTTGACATATTACATTGAAATGATTGAACGAGATTGTAACATGTGATGATTCAGTGAAACGACAAATTCATTGTGTTTTCTTTTAATTTATTGGCAGTAATGAATGATTCAACTGGCATACCTCACTACTTGAACATAGTGTGCTTTTGCATACTTTTCTAAACGCATTTACCTATCCAGATCCTACATGTAATGTTATCCAGTAGCTTCAACAAATACAAAGGTATTTATAAAGCATCATGTATACATTTCTCTGATTGAAATTCTTATGAGGATATATATCTACAATTTGGTTGATGTGTACTTGGATGTTGTTTTTTTTCCTAAATGCATTGAGGGCTTTCAAACATTTCAACAGGAAGGCTGGCATTATGAACTTAACCATCCTGAAGAAGATCATATTGTTTGAATTAATGCACTCATTGAGAATCCAAAGAGAATAACAATTCTCAAAAACATAAAGTTGGAATTAATACACGCATTGAGAATCTAAAAAGAATGAAAATTCTAAAGGACATAAATAGCTATGTTATTTTCAAGACATAACTATATTCAAAAAGATCAACACTAATGCCCAGTTTACTTGGAAGTATGGAAAGAAAAACTGAGGAAACATTTCCTTTGCATGCATGCATCCACCGTTTACCTTTCTAACTTTTTAGAAAGGGAGAGAAAGTTAATCCATCTGTTGATTGATTTTCTGTCAAAATCGCTCCCCTCCAAATCGGGCGGAACGCAAGGATGGAAAAAAAAAAGACGTAACTATCCTCTCTCTTCCCTGCTCTCTCTTCCCTGCTCGCGATGAAGCTGCGCCCAAACAACAGACGTGCCCAAACAGCAAGCTCCACGTCGTTGTCCGGCGATCCAGCGCTTCCAGATCCGACCTCGCCCAAACAGCAAGCTACCGGCAAGGTGGAAGCTCAACACCAGGCTGCCAAGGTGGAAGCTCTCCTTCCGCCGCTCTTCCTCAGCCGCCTCGCTGTCCCCCGCCGCCTCGGCGTCGCCCACGCCGTCCTTCACGGCGGACTTGCCGTCTTTGCCCCATCTCCGGCTCCATGATGGCGAGCCCGTCATCATTCCGTCCGGTCAAACCTTCGAGCGCAACTGCATTCAGGCCTGCCTCGACCTCGCCTTCGCCCCGCCGGGCCTCCACATAGCCCTATCGCCGCCGCCCATGCTTATCCGCAACTGCGCCCTCAAGTCTGCAATTGTTGCCTGGTGCGCCCGCTGCAGCTTCAGTCCTCCCCTCCCACTCCCTCCCGAAGCTGCTGTGGCCCTCGTCCGTTGCCTCATGCCCACAAATCAGCAGCCCGTTTCCTCCGCCGCCGCCTCTGCAGCGTTGTCTGAAGGAGGAAAAGTGGAAGAGGACGCAGATTTCGGCGGTGATGCAGGGAAAGGTGGAGGGCGATCGGGGGCGGGCCGGTGGGGGCGAGGGAGAGAGTGCGGCTGGACGCGAAGCGGGGGAGGAAGAAGAAGATGGATATTTTGGACAATATAGATTTTTTTAATTTTCCTTCCTTACCCAAGGTAAACAAACATAATGAAAGGATGGATTTTATTTACCTTCTTTTCTCCTTCCTTAGGGATTTATTTTCCCTAGGGATTCCTTTCTTTTCTTCATCCCTTGTATGAAGTAAACATAGGGTAATAGTTTTTATGGTTCAATGCAAGGGCAGAGCCAAATGGTTTGCTACTCGGGCTTTAGCCCGGGGGCCTGACGAATTTATTAGTTAAATTTATGATAGAAAAATTGAAAAATATAAAGAGAAAAGAAGATAGCTCGGGGAGCTCGGGATTAGTCCGGAGGCTACCCATTTTCTGACTCTGCCATTGGTTCAATGAATGTAATGGAGTCATGAGAGTCTATATATATTTGAATTGTAACTCTCATTTCATATAGAAAAAAGAATATCAAACTCTACTATAGCAACTCAATTTTCCACTAAAATTTTCTTCTTTTTTCATTGTTCTACAAAAAAAAAAATTCTTTCCAACACATATCTCATAAAAAGGGTTTTTTTTGTTCTTATTATTTCCAAATTAAAATGTTTCTCAAGTAAACTTTTCTTTTCGTTACTGATGGAACTTTTCTTTTCTTTTCAGGTGTTGTTTTCAATGAGATGAAGGAGTTTATTCCCAGCCTGATAATATATTAGGCAGAGAAACTCAGCAGGCAAGCTTTTCTGTTCTTTACCAACCTTGCAAAATAAGAAATTACACTCACAATTATTCTCTCAAATATCTCCTATTATTATTATTTTTATTTTCATTCTTATGATAATATTCGCCATATAAACTAAATCAGGGCGTCTCTTGCCCAAACCACCAAGGTGGCTACCTTTTAAAACAATGTAATATAGTTATTTTTTTAATATTAGATAATGTTGATGTTATCTATAAGTTAATTATAAAAATTTGTGGGGAAAAAGATGAAGGCAACATCATTTCAATTCACGTTGATTTGAGTTGTATCATGGCGTTAAGTGTGGAGTGTTAGCATGACTCAATATTCATCCGCATAATGATACTTGCAACATTAATTGCAGGGGCGGCTCAAGCCTCTTGGAAGCCTTAGGCGAATTTTTTTTAAAAAAATAATTATTATTATTTTAAAAAATTTTTACTCATCCTTTTTTATTCGGAATTGAGACAAACAATGGTGGGTTTAAATTTTTTTTAAAATAAATTAAAATATTAATTTTAAAAATAAATTTTTTATATAAAATTAAATTTTCTAACTTTTTGAGATGCAAAATTATTAATTAAATTTTCATATTCAAGTTTTAATAATAATTTTTTTTTCAATTGATAACATTGCTAAATTATTTTTATCCTACAGTATTGTCTTTTATTTCAATTGATTTTTCATTTAAAATTTTAATTATATTATTTTTAAAGTTTTAATTTTTATTATTAATAACAAATTTATCAAGTGCACCTTTTTGAGATTTATTAAATTCTTCTATTTTCATTTTTTTCATATGTTTTATATATTCAAAATCATATTTTTTAGCAGACATATTTATATTCAAATAATAATAATAATAATATAAGTCGCTACTATTTTATGAAAATAAAAATAATTTAAAATTAAATAATAATAAAACCTAATTTATGTCTTATAATTTTAATCTGATGATATTTCAAAGTTTGACAAATGACCTGTGAAATGTGAAATTAGAATTATTATATTGATAAAATATCATCATAATTAAAATATGAGAGTAATTTAGTAAATAAAGATGAAATATTCAGAATAAAAAAATCTAAAATTTTGAGAATAAAAATGAACTATTCAGAATAAAGATGAAATATGAAGATAAATCATAAGTTTCTAATGTGAACTGATAAGATTACAAGTTTACAACATGAATCATTGATAAAAAATAAGAAATTAACAGAAGTATAAAAAAAAATTTGATAGGGAAATAAGGAAGACGATACCTTTAGATTTTAAGATCACCGAAAAATCTGTAATAAAAGATCGTTCCTCTTCTTGCACCCCTTGTGATGATCTCGGAAATGTCTTGAGGAAAGAAAAACATGTTATCAAATAAGTAAAATGTTTGAAGTTGGGCAAAATAGATTATTAGATTAATAAGGAAGGAAGAAGAGAAATATAAAGAAACTAATAAATTATAATTTTGAGAATTGAGAAATATTAAATATATTGGAATCATGTCAAAATCTTTATGAAATCTAATGAATGTCAAATTTCTACAAAATCTAATGATGATGCCAAATCTCTCCAAAATCTAATAAAGACATTTTAAAAATTTATTATTCTTTTAAAATATATAGATATAGATATATATATATATAATTAAAATTTAAAAAAAAATGGGCCCCTATGAAATTGGGGCCTAGGCATAGGCCTTAGTGGCCTATGCCTAGAGCCGACTCTAATTAATTGTAATAAAGAAAATGACATCAAGGACAACTGTCACAAACTCAAGAATACGACTAAAGAAAAAAAATGAAATTCAAATACAAGAATTTAAAAGCAATTTAGGATGATTCTTCAAAAAATTCAGAGTCAAAATAAATAGTAGGACATGTATTGATGGCAACCCATAAAAAAGAAGAGTCAGAAAACTCAACATAACATCAAGCTATGAGAACAATAATACAAGGCTCGACGGAGAATAATAAAATAACACAAAATTATAATGTAAACACTATCTCTTTAGACATGGATTTTCATTTGTCATCATCTTCCTCTGCAACCACGTGAATGCATCTTATTCAATTTCAACACGTTACACCTTCAAAAATATATATAAGCAATGAAGAAAAGTCCTCAGCCATAGTATTTCCTGTCAGTTCATGCAATGGAATCCAACAAAATCACAGTTAGTAAAATGAAAGAAAATAATCAGCAACAGAAGGTAGAAAAAATTGCTTATGGAAGAAAAAAAAATCATGATTGAACTCAGACCCAATTAATGATGGAATAAATTTTTCCATTAATTTATGATTTTCTAGTGCCGGTAGCTAAAAGTTAACAACGATAAAAAAGATAAATGGAAGGATGAGAGAAAGAAAGAACAAAAATATCAATGATATACGATTCCAATAGGTATGGTATATGAATTACCTCAATAATAAAGAGCCTCGAGTTAATAAAAAGTAAGTAGATTAACTCAAGAAGGGAAATTTTTTTGAGAGCTCCGTTGTAGAGTTGAGACTTAACCATTAATAGAGAAGCTATAGGAATGATATGAAACACATAGGATTCTACTGAAAATAAATTCAAATAATTCATTGGGTGGGATGGCGGAATGAACCGAGAAAAAATGAATTTATTTTGAGAATTAACCTAGAAATAATAAAAAGCAAAGAGTTAATATTCGCCCCTAAAATTTTAGATTACATTACAATATTTTGGCATCATTTGAGAAGGGTCAAATTAAGGATCATTATACAAAAACATTATAAATATTATCTATAATTCATAAATGTACACATCAATAAAAACATTCATAATACATCTTCCTAAATAATAAATTCAATATTGATAAATATCTTATTGGATTATTTTTTCTGTGTGTATCTTAATACGTTATATAAGTGAATCATTTTATTCGCGAGGAGCTGGATGAAAGGAAATTTTCGTGTCCAGTTCTACAGTAGATCGAATTAAGAAATGACCATCAATTATAATCCCAAAAGAATCAAATTTCGTAAACAACATAGAGGAAGAATGGAGAGGTTTTCAAACAAACTATTAAAATAAGAAATAATTTCTTTTGTTGAGGTAACTACTTGAGCCAGATGAAAGGAAATCTTCACGCGTCCGATTTTAAAGGGGGGAATCCAACCCTATAAGAACCTATCTCGATTTTTCTTTTGCTAGGCCCATAGCTAAAAAACCTACTTTTTATGATTATGAGGTTTATTCGAATATGAAATCCAATCCCAGAAATATAACATACCACTTTTTCTTTAGTACCCAAGTCTTCCAGACATTTCAAAATTGAGAAATCTTTACAAAAGCAAGTGCTATCAGAGAACAATTAGTCGATTCATATTTGAGAATTATTACGAGTTTCATTGGTAGAATGGCAGGAGTGAGAAGAGGAGCATTCCACTGGAAATGAATGGGAAGATAGAAAAATTAGAAAAAGAAAAAAAAATTTGGTTAGACGCATGAAATTAGTTAAACATTTTATTCGAACAAATGTAGAACCAGAATGGATGATTTTGTGTTTATTATCAGTTCTTCCTCCAGACTAATTATTCAAATAGATGGGGTAAATTAATGAATTCGGATATGAATGAACTCTACAGACGAATTATTTATCAGAATAATACTCTTATTGGTTTATTAGCAACAAGTAGATGTACGCCAAGAGATTTAGTTATGTGTCAGAAAAAATTGATACAAGAGAGTAATACGCTTGTTAATAATGGGATCCATGGACAACCAATAAGGGATGGTCACAATAAAGTTTACAAATAATTTTCATAACTATATATATAAGTCAAGTTGTAACAAAGATATTAAGTATTGAGAAAAAAAATTCGTCTTCAAAATTGTTATACTCTCTCTTATTTCCAAATATTCCCTTCATTTGCATGGACGCCATTAGCTTCGTCTTCCTCTTCCTCTTCCTCATCACGCCCCTCTCCTACTGCTTAACCACACTCGTACTAATTCCACGTCCATGTAATGGAACTTCGAAGGTGAGATCATTGCCGCCAGGCCCTCCTCCCCTTCCTCTGTTGGGCAACCTCCTCTGGCTTCCACCCTCTTTCTCACGCATCGGCACTCTCTTCGCCCACCTCCGAGCCGCCTACGGCCCCACTGTCACACTCCACATCGGCCGCCGCCCCGCCATCTTCTTCATGGATGGACACGTCGCGCAGGCCGCCCTGATCCACCAGAGCTCCGCCTTTGCGCGCCGCCCTCAGGCCCTCGGCACCTCTCGCGCCCTCGGCAGCAACGTCCACACAGTCAACATGACCGACCACGGCCCTCACTGGCGCCTCCTCCGTCGAGCCCTCACTTCCGTGGCTCTCCTACCGAGAGCGCGCCAGTGGGCCCTCGAAGCACTCGTCGACGACCTCACCTCGGCCGGCGCCGCCGGGGAGAACGAAGTCAGCCCCACCGAGATATTCGCCCGCGCTCTGTTTCGGTTATTCTCGCTGCTCTGTTTCGGCGAGGAGCTCGAGGAGAGTACGTTGTGGGCGGTGAGGGAGGCTCAAGTCGGAATAATAAGCCTCGCAGTTAAGCTCAGCGTCTTCAATTTACTGCCCAAGATTGTGCTGGTTGTGTTCTGGAGGAGATGGATGAAGTTGATCCGCCTCCGGAGGCGGCTCGATGATCTTTTAATCCCTATCATTCGAGCTCGCAGCCGGGATCAGCTTGCGGTTAAGGAAATACCTCGTTGCAGAAGTATGGCATCATACCTTGATGCGCTCCTCGGCGTCGAGCTCGAAGACGAGGTACGTCGACGTCGGCTGACCGAGGAGGAGATAGTGAATCTCTGCTCGGAATTCATCAACGCGAGCACCGAGACCACTTCCGCCGCGTTGCAATGGATCATGGCCAATCTCGTCAAGCAACCGCACGTGCAAGACAAATTGGTGGCGGAGATCGCGAGTGTGATGGGAGCTAACAAACAAACGGTCGAGGAGGAAGACATCAAAGAAATGGAATATCTGAAGGCGGTGGTGCTGGAAGGACTGCGACGGCACCCGCCGGCGCACCTTCTGCTGCCGCACACGGTGGCGGAGGAGAGGGAGGTGGATGGGTACGTGATCCCGCGGGGGGCGGTGGTGAACTGCTCTGTGGCCGAGATTGGTCGGGACGAGGCGGTGTGGAAGGAGGCGATGGAGTTCCGGCCGGAGAGGTTCATGGTGGGCGGGGAAGGGGAGGGAGTGGACTTGACTGGGGTCCGGGGAATCAAGATGATGCCATTCGGGGCCGGGAAGAGATTGTGCCCAGGGATGGGCATGGCGATGCTGGTGCTGCAGTACATGGTGGCGAATTTGGTGTGGAGATTCCGGTGGGTGGAGGTGGCGGGGAAGGAGGTGGAGCTGGCCGAAGAACCGGGCCTCACTGTGGCCATGAAGCACCCGTTTCTAGCTCGCCTGGTGCCGAGGGCTCCGTGAAGAAAGGAGAAAATTAAAAATAAATTAAATTTCGTTGGCATTATTGAAGTTGAATAATCTGCATGCACTTTCAAGATTAATTAAATTGTAAGAAATGGATACGTGGGTTATAATTTATAGTTTGGAATGAATAAAATAATTTATTTGTCCCTTTCTTTGATAATAATAATAATATAGTATAATAGTAAAAATTGATAGGATAACAAATTTTATGTTTGACTTAGTTTATTTATTTTTAGTCAACTTAATTTGTTTGAAAAATGAGTCACGTCGATATCAATGCTTACTCTGTTCTGATGGTGTTTGTTAGAATAGTGATTGTGACGCGAAATCAAATCATATAGAAAATTTAGACAATCACAAAATAAATCTAGCATAAAAGAATCATCTCCGGAACATAGTGTCACGGTAGGACATTCAGATTATCATTCAGACACCGCACGATCCTCAACTACAACGTATTTATAAAAATTTTCTTCCAAATGAAGAGCGCAATCAAAAAATACTGGACGTTTAGGTTGGCCGTTGTGGCACTTTCCAATTTATTCTGGTGGTCGATAGAAAATTTTCATGAGCCGAGCCGGTTACCCTCAAGGAAAAAAGCCATTAACAGAAAATTATTCAGATATGACACTTTTATAAACTCAAGTGTCAAGTAAACTCATATGAATCAAATATAAAACTAGAGTAATCTAATTATTGTACTCTCTAACATTAACCACATACAAAGCTTATTAAAAAGTTAATTTTGAATGATTACCAGAATCATTCAAACTAATTCTACTCCTAGATAGAAGATCATACAGAAATTAACTTAAGAATTTTTAAAAACTTATTTTTCCTAATTTGCATTAGATTATATCAATACTGCTTAAAGATTTATAGAAACAAACAAAAATTCGCTGCTTCACAGGTTACAACATTCTGTTTCAGTAGCATTCCAACTACATGTTCAGCAGCACAGCAACGTTAATGATTGCAATTCATTTCCTCTTCCCTACCCAATCACTTAATTAAAATTTCATATGCAAAATTTACAAGAGAAAAAACAATTACCTAGGACTTCAAAGTTAATCGTATATTGTTTTTCTGGAACTCAACAAAATCAAACCATTGTCGTTGGTAGATGATGACAAGCAAATCCGTTTTAGCCCGTCAGCCCAAGCATTGAAAATAAACAGTTCGTCGTCGGCTAGTTTCTGGCCCTAGTCAGATTGCAGAAGCATTGTTCTTTAATGTATGAGAGGAAGATATCCAGAGCAATCAAAAAAATGATCAGCCACTCCAAGAAAACAAATGTTCGATTCTGAAGGATTTCCTGGATGATACTGATATTATGCTGCACAAGGAGCAAAAAATTAGCAAAAGAGGAGAAAAAGATAAATCATAAAATTGGCACTGGCAGACAAATCTAAGAAACTACAGAAATGATAAGGCATGAGGTTTACCTCCACGAATTTCAACTTAAAATTAAGATTTTCAAATCTCTGTGATAGCTCATATTCATCCCGGAGATACTCCCATACCTGTGCATAGTTAGCATTCTTCCAAGCAATATCTGAACTGCAAATTTGAGAATAGCATAAGTTCATAAAAGAGTTTCCAGTTATAATAAATATTGAATCAGTGTGAAACTATCCGATAAGGCTAAGAATACATAGCAGGAAATTAAGTGACCCACATCTAGGATTGCACAATATCATCGAGATAGATCTTGAATATTTTCTGATTCTAGTCTACTCACTCAACAAAGAATTAATGAGAAAATTTTTGCATGCAAATTGGAGAAACAAATTGCAAGCACTGACATATAACTGCAGATGTCAAAATTCAGCAAAAGCACTGGATTTTGTCAATGAAATTTTGCAAGAAATGATTCTGCAAAAGAAATTCAAATTCCAAAGGAAGAATGGAAGACAACTAAAGATAGAAGCAAAAATCACCAGATAGAAATATCATAGATTTAAATAATAGATAGTTATTGATAGATAACTGTGGAAACTATATTAACGTATAGATAAATTGATGATGCAAAGCATAAATGTCACCTTTCAAAAAGCCCGAGTTTGAGAATTACAGCAGTCAGGTTAGAATTTGATCTCCACACTAACTGGAAAAGTTGCTTCCGTTTCATAGTAGAAATTCCAGTCTTCTCCAAAACACGGTTGATTTCTGCAAATTCAGCCACCATTCCATCAACCTAACAAATATGACAGTATAAGTTTTCCATCAGAGCAAATGAGCAATCAATGAATTTGAGTCTGATAAATATCTTGCAACATACTTGCTGGATGTAGTGATCTAGAGCAATGCTTTGACTAAGAACTCTTCCTATGATTCGTATGCCATCCATATTCAAAGTCTTCAGCACTATATAATCAAGTCCACCTTGCATCCAATTCTCAAGAGTTGGTTTCTCAACTATTGCAAAATCTAGAGTATCAAAAATTCAAAGCAAATTTAGGAAGTTAAAAGGCATTGCTTTTTCTTCAACTTTAACAATAAATCTTATTTTTTATAAAAGGGCATACCTAATATCCTAGTAGAATAAAGCATGATTCATGTAATGGAAAGAATTGTAAATCAATGCAAGTAAAGCATCAACAGAAAACTAGAAAGACGCTCAAATTTCAAACTATACCATACAACTACTATAAGATTTTCATTTCTTTTTTTTCCCTGGGAGTATCTATCCTGAATAAAATGATGCTTGTTAGGGCAGTATAATGCTAAAAAATAAAAGGGAAAAGATAATGACTAAATTAGTGTATCATGTCAAAGGAAACCAAGATAATTAAATATGAACTCCAAGACATATATCGAGAATCACCTAAATTTACAAGCGTTTCATAAATTCTTCTTTAAAAAAGGAGACAGAATATAAGGCATCTCCTTCTAGGCCTTCTTACAGTTCTCTGTCTCACATTGCTATCATTGCGTCAAGTAAGTTGACAATCAAAGTTAGAATTTCCTTTTACATGTACTAACACTGCATTTTTTTTTTTGGGAACTCTGAGAGTTCTGGTTACATCCTAACTTCACACAATCTAGGATTTAAAAGTAACATTTGTAGTAAAATTGAGGGTACATGATGATGAAAGGAGCATTTACATGTTCAGTCCAGTTTTAATATTTTCTGACAGTGATCTATAACCTAATTTTCAACCGTACTGTGGTCATGTGGCACTCCACTAGTTCTGCTACATGTCATGCCTAAGATATATGCATTTAGGGAAGGTGTTCTGATTCCAATGTATGAAGAAAACAATGCATAAGTGGTGTTTTTGCCCTTAGAAAGGAAGCTAATAACCAACTTTTTAACACTTACCATCCTTTCTCATTTCTGGAAGCAAACCAGAAGCATGTTTTTCAACAATCTTCAGATACCCATCAACTTCATGATCAGAAACATTAAACAACACAACTGAACCATAATGAAACACTACCATATAATGGCAAGAACCTTGACTTGGAAAACCAGTGACCATAACCTGTTACATTAAAGAGGAGATTTAGATTTCATGAACCAAAACAGTGTATTAAGATTTCAATAATCAAAAAGTTCAATTATGGTCAAGGCACCTAAACGTAGCAAATAACAGCCGCAGTCACAGTGCATACATAATGCAGTAGCTCAGTTAACAGAAACATGTATGTCCATGGAATCTAGGTTCCTCATTCTACTCATGATACTACAATTTAATGGTTATAATGGAAATTCAAGAACCTAATTCTCATCAAGATCAATCTAATAATGAAATTTCCAAATGTCAAAAGCCTACAGATAAATGGGATCCACACATTTTCCACAATCCAAATGTTTTGAATGCCATCAATAGTTTTACAACCTTCGAAGTGGTAACCGGATTAGTTAGCAAACAAAATAGATAAAGGAAACATGATGCCATGATTTTGTATGTATTCCAACACTTTGAATGGATAAAATTCTATATTTAACTTTCTTCAAGGAGAGACTAATTACTTTTATATAGAGAAGGAATAAACAATTGCAAAAAAAAAAATCAGGAATTGCTTATTTGCTTTCAGTCATTTTTATAACTCTTCTAAACAGTTAGTAGGAGTTTAAATAGATGGAAATCACCCTACAACATCCGTCCAAATCACACACTTAGGAGAAGTATGAATATTAGTGTTTAACAGTAGAGAGGCATTACACGATCTGAATGTCAACTACATTGAATCCTAGTAACTGGACCTCCCAATTAAATATAATTACAAAGGACAATTAACACGCCTTGCTGCCTATAGCTGAAGCAAGGGTCTCAACGTTAAGCATACATTTCCCTTACTGAGTAGTCATCTACCAAGAAATGGTATCATAAAGAAGTTTTCGATATAACAGTTTAACCATGTCAAACAAGCGCTTGCTTACTAAGTTTCAACAGAATGAAAAAATTTATAAAAGAAACAAAAAATCAACAAAAAGAGTAACTACCTGAGGGTCGTCCTTGGCATCATAGTATCTGAGTACCAAGTAATTGGTGGCGCGAGAGGTAGGAGGGGAGACGACATTGAACGCGTTCTGGGCCTGCAAGCTCCTCAAGTCAATACTGCGATTCGATTCAACACCACCATCATCGAAACCATTTTTTTTTTTTAAACAAAAGGCATAAAATCGCAACCCCTATGTGAAAATGGAAGCGAATCTCGCACCTAGTGCAAAGGAAATAAGCCTTGACAGGGATAAATCGGCTCTTCTTCTCCTGCTGGGCCTGCGAGAGGCGGTCCTCCTGCTCCTCGTGGACGGTGCAAGGGGTAGGGGCCTGCTGATCCTCCCGCGACTCGACCTCGCGGTCGGAAGGGGTGGAGGAATAGTGCCGCGGGAAGGGATCGCCGACAGAAGTCGAAACAGCGGAAAGGAAGAGGAAAGTGGGACGGCGGGGGCGGACGAGAAAGAATGAGGCGGCAGCGGACAGGCCACGACCGGGGAGAAGAAAGGGGATTGGGATTTGGGAGGAACCGCGGCGGAGGACTCGGTAGGGAGAAGGGAAGTGGGGGGGAGGAGGAGGAGGAGGAGGAGGAGCGGAGTAAACGTGCAGAGTTCTGAGACGCCTGGCGAGGGCGGCGAGCTCCCAAATCGCCATGGCGGCG
>NC_133862.1:11284047-11485955 GCF_044706935.1 Curcuma longa | reverse complement strand
TTTATTTCCAAATATTCCCTTCATTTGCATGGACGCCATCAGCTTCGTCTTCGTCTTCCTCTTCCTCTTCCTCATCACCCCCCTCTCCTACTGCTTAACCACACTCGTACTAATTCCACGTCCATGTAACGGAACTTCGAAGGGGAGATCATTGCCGCCAGGCCCTCCTCCCCTTCCTCTGTTGGGCAATCTCTTCTGGCTTCCACCCTCTTTCTCACGCATCGGCACTCTCTTCGCCCACCTCCGAGCCGCCTACAGCCCCACTGTCACACTCCACATCGGCCGCCGCCCCGCCATCTTCTTCATGGATGGACACGTCGCGCAGGCCGCCCTGATCCACCAGAGCTCCGCCTTTGCGCGCCGCCCTCAGGCCCTCGGCACCTCTCGCGCCCTCGGCAGCAACGTCCACACCGTCAACATGACCGACCACGGCCCTCACTGGCGCCTCCTCCGTCGAGCCCTCACTTCCGTGGCTCTCCTACCGAGAGCGCGCCAGTGGACCCTCGAAGCACTCGTCGACGACCTCACCTCGGCTGGCGCCGCCGGGGAGAACGAAGTCAGCCCCACCGAGATATTCGCCCGCGCTCTGTTTCGGTTATTCTCGCTGCTCTGTTTCGGCGAGGAGCTCGATGCAGAGTACGTTGTGGGCGGTGAGGGAGGCTCAAGTCAAATAAGCCTCGCAGTTAAGCTCAGCGTCTTCAATTTACTGCCCAAGGTTGTGCTGGTTGTGTTCTGGAGGAGATGGATGAAGTTATTCGCCTCCTCGGAGGCGGCTCGATGATCTTTTTGACCCGATCATTCGAGCTCGCAGCCGGGATCAGCTTGCGGTTAAGGAAATACCTCGTTGCAGAAGTATGGCATCATACCTTGATGCGCTCCTCGGCGTCGAGCTCGAAGACGAGGTACGTCGACGTCGGCTGACCGAGGAGGAGATAGTGAATCTCTGCTCGGAATTCATCAACGCGAGCACCGAGACCACCTCCGCCGCGTTGCAATGGATCATGGCCAATCTCGTCAAGCAACCGCACGTGCAAGACAAATTGGTGGCGGAGATCGCGAGTGTGATGGGAGCTAACAAACAAACGGTCGAGGAGGAAGACATCAAAGAAATGGAATATCTGAAGGCGGTGGTGCTGGAAGGACTGCGACGGCACCCGCCGGCGCACCTTCTGCTGCCGCACACGGTGGCGGAGGAGAGGGAGGTGGCTGGGTACGTATCCCGCGGGGGGCGGTGGTGAACTGCTCTGTGGCCGAGATTGGTCGGGACGAAGCGGTGTGGAAGGAGGCGATGGAGTTCCGGCCGGAGAGGTTCATGGTGGGCGGGGGAAGGGGAGGGAGTGGACTTGACTGGGGTCCGGGGAATCAAGATGATGCCATTCGGGGCCGGGAAGAGATTGTGCCCAGGGATGGGCATGGCGATGCTGGTGCTGCAGTACATGGTGGCGAATTTGGTGTGGAGATTCCGGTGGGTGGAGGTGGCGGGGAAGGAGGTGGAGCTGGCCGAAAGAACCGGGCCTCACTGTGGGCATGAAGCACCCGTTTCTAGCTCGCCTGGTGCCGAGGGCTCCGTGCTAAGTAAGGAGAAAATTAAAAATAAATTAAATTTCGTTGGCATTATTGAAGTTGAATAATCTGCATGCACTTTCAAGATTAATTAAATTGTAAGAAATGGATACGTGGGCTATAATTTATAGTTTGGAATGAATAAAATAATTTATTTGTCCCTTTCTTTGATAATAATAATAATAGTATAATAGTAAAAATTGGTAGGATAACAAATTTTATGTTTGACAAAGTTTATTTATTTTTAGTCAACTTAATTTGTTTGAGCAATGAGTCATGTCGATATCAATGCTTACTCTGTTCTGATGGTGTTTGTTAGTTAGAATAGAGTCCCAGGATAATGGTGCCGCGGTAGGACATCTAAATTGTCACCCAGATACCTACGATTCGATCTCCAATTACGACGTATTTATAAAAATTTTCCTCCAAATGAGGAGCACAATCAAAGGATACTGGACGTCTGGACTGACCACTGCGTACACTTCTCGATTTATCCTGATAGTCGGTGGGAAACTTCTGCGGGATCAAACCGATCACTCCAGAGATAGTCAACGGGGTTAAATAAGATTTATTATTTTGTTAATTAAAATAGAGATTGTGATGCAAAATCAAATCATATAGAAAATTTAGACAATCACAAAATAACTCTCGCATAAAAAAAATCATTCAAACTGATATGAATAAAAAAAGCCATTAACTGAAAATTATTCAGATATGACACTTTTATAACCTCAAGTGTCAACTAAACTCATACGAATCAAATATAAAACCAGAGTAATCTAATTATTGTACTCTCTAACATTAACTGCATACGAAGCTTATTAAAAAGTTAATTTTGAATGATTACCAGAATCATTCAAACTAATTCTGCTCCTAGATAGAAGATCATACAGAAATTAACTTAAGAATTTTTAAAAACTTATTTTTCCGTATTTGCATTAGATTATATCAATACTGCTTAAAGATTTATAGAAACAAACAAAAATTCGCTGCTTCACAGGTTACAATATTCTGTTTCAGTAGCATTCCAACTACATGTTCAGCAGCTCAGCAACGTTAATGATTGCAATTCATTTCCTCTTCCCTACCCAATCACTTAATTAAAATTTCATATGCAAAATTTACAAGAGAAAAAACAATTACCTAGGACTTCAAAGTTAATCTATATTGTTTTTCTGGAACTCAACAAAATCAAACCATTGCCGTTGGTAGATGATGATAAGCAAATCCGTTTTAGCCCGTCAGCCCAAGCATTGAAAATAAACAGTTGCTCGTCGGCTAGTTTCTGGCCCTAGTCAGATTGCAGAAGCATTGTTATTTAATGTATGAGAGGAAGATATCCAGAGCAATCAAAAAAATGATCAGCCACTCCAAGAAAACAAATGTTCGATTCTGAAGGATTTCCTGGATGATACTGATATTATGCTGCACAAGGAGCAAAAAATTAGCAAAAGAGGAGGAGAAAAGATAAATCATAAAATTGGCACTGGCAGACAAATCTAAGAAACTACAGAAATGATGAGGCTTGAGGTTTACCTCCACGAATTTCAACTTAAAATTAAGATTTTCAAATCTCTGTGATAGCTCATATTCATCCCGAAGATACTCCCATACCTGTGCATAGTTAGCATTCTTCCAAGCAATATCTGAACTGCAAAATTGATAATAGCATAAGTTCATAAAAGAGTTTCCAGTTATAATAAATATTGAATCAGTGTGAAACTATCCGATAAGGTTAAGAATACATAGCAGGAAATTAAGTGACCCACATCAAGGATTGCACAATATCATCGAGATAGATCTAGAATATTTTCTGATTCTAGTCTACTCACTCAACAAAGAATTAATGAGAAAATTTTTGCATGCAAATTGGAGAAACAAATTGCAAGCACTGACATATAACTGCAGATGTCAAAATTCAGCAAAAGCACTGGATTTTGTCAATGAAATTTTGCAAGAAATGATTCTGCAAAAGAAATTCAAATTCCAAAGGAAGAATGGAAGACAACTAAAGATAGAAACAAAAATCACCAGATAGAAATATCATAGATTTAATAATAGATAGTTATTGATAGATAACTGTGGAAACTATATTAACGAATAGATAAATTGATGATGCAAAGCATAAATGTCACCTCTCAAAAAGCCCGAGTTTGAGAATTACAGCAGTCAGGTTAGAATTTGATCTCCACACTAACTGGAAAAGTTGCTTCCGTTTCATAGTAGAAATTCCAGTCTTCTCCAAAACACGGTTGATTTCTGCAAATTCGGCCACCATTCCATCAACCTAACAAATATGACAGTATAAGTTTTCCATCAGAGAAGATGAGCAATCAATGAATTTGAGTCTGATAAATATCTTGCAACATACTTGCTGGATGTAGTGATCTAGAGCAATGCTTTGACTAAGAACTCTTCCTATGATTCGTATGCCATCCATATTCAAAGTCTTCAGCACTATATAATCAAGTCCACCTTGCATCCAATTCTCAAGAGTTGGTTTCTCAACTATTGCGAAATCTAGAGTATCAAAAATTCAAAGCAAATTTAGGAAGTTAAAAGGCATTGCTTTTTCTTCAACTTTAACAATAAATCTTATTTTTTATAAAAGGGCATACCTAATATCCTAGTAGAATAAAGCATGATTCATGTAATGGAAAGAATTGTAAATCAATGCAAGTAAAGCAGCAACAGAAAACTAGAAAGATGCTCAAATTTCAAACTATACCATACAACTACTATAAGATTTTCATTTCTTTTTTTTCCTGGGAGTATCTATCCTGAATAAAATGATGCTTGTTAGGGCAGTATAATGCTAAAAAATAAAAGGGAAAAGATAATGACTAAATTAGTGTATCATGTCAAAGGAAACCAAGATAATTAAATATGAACTCCAAGCATATATCGAGAATCACCTAAATTTACAAGCGTTTCATAAATTCTTCTTTAAAAAGGAGACAGAATATAAGGCATCTCCTTCTAGGCCTTCTTACAGTTCTCTGTCTCACATTGCTATCATTGCGTCAAGAAAGTTGACAATCAAAGTTAGAATTTCATTTTACATGTACTAACACTGCATTTTTTTTTTTGGAACTCTGAGAGTTCTGGTTACATCCTAACTTCACACAATCTAGGATTTAAAAGTAACATTTGTAGTAAAATTGAGGGTACATGATGATGAAAGGAGCATTTACATTAAACAGCCTATTTTCATTGTCCAGCTTTTAGTATTTTCCAATACACTAAATTCAATTTGATGGCCTATAGCTTAATTGTTCGACAATAATGTGGCACAACACCACTTTTGCAATATGCCATGCCTATAAGATACATACACGCCAAAGGTGTTCTAATTCCAACATATGAAGAAAATAATGCATAAATGGTGCATTTTTTAATTTTCCCTAGGAAGGGAGCTATTAAGCAACTTTGGAATGCTTACCATCCTTTCTCATTTCTGGCAGTATACCTGAAGCATGCTTTTCAACAATCTTCAGATACCCATCAACTTCATGATCAGAAACATTAAACAACACAACTGAACCATAATGAAATACAACCATATAATGGCAAGAACCTTCGCTTGGAAAATCAGTCTTCATAACCTTCTACATTAAAGAGAAACCGAAGATTTCATGAGCAAAAACATTGTATTAGAATTTGATTAACAAAAGTTACATGAACTTCCATAATGGTAATGGTACAAAAACAGAAAACTAGCTAATTGCAGTTATACTACATACATAATGCAGTGAACTCAGTTAAAAGAAACACAGATGTCCTTGGAATCTAGGTTCCTCATTCTATTCATGATACTGCAATTACTGGTTATAATGGAAGGATGGGAATCTAGATCATTGTGATAATGAAATTTCCAAATGTCAGAAGGCTACAGATAAATGGAATGCATACATTTTCCACTCTGGAAACCATCCACATATCCTAATGTTTTGCAAACCATCAATGATTTTACAGACTTCATGTATGCTGCCACCACTGTAGTTAACCTGAACAAAATAGAAGAAAAGAACTAGATACCATGATTTTGTATGCATTCCATCAGTTTGAATGGCTCATTGTACATTTAGTACTTCAAAGTTTCTTCAAGGAAAGACTTTAAAGAAAGGAAGGAAAGAACAATCGCAAAGAGAGAGAGAGAGAATAGTTATTAGCTTTCAGCCATTTTCATAACTCTTTGCATAGTTAATTGCCAGTTTGCTTATACAGACATCAAACAAATCACACATTTAGGAGATGGATGAATGTCAGATTATAATAGTAGTGCGGCAATACACAGCTTGTTCATGATGATGATAATGACGATCATGATGGATATCAACCTATTGATCACTTTCCATAAATTTGATTTTACAAAAAAAAAACTTAAATCCAGATATTATTGAACCTGCCAATTAAATATATTCCCAAGGACAAGTTACACACTTCAGCAGCATTTTATGAAGTAAAGGTGACAACAGTAATTTACCTGCGAATCGTTCTTATCATCATGGTATCGGAGTACAATGTAATTGGTGGATCGAGAGGTATGGGGGGTGACGACATTGAACGCATTTTGGGCCTGCAAGCTCCTCAAATCAATACTGCAATTCAATTGAAGTCCACCACCATAGAAATCAACAAACGGCAGATAAAAATCAAAACCGCAATCATATATGAACACTATAGGCAAGCCGAATCAGCACACCTAGTGCAAAGGAAATAAGCCTTGACAGGGATGAACCGGCTCCGCTTCTCCTGCTGGGCCTGCGATAGGAGGTCTCCCTGCTCCTCGTGGAGCGGGGAAAGCGCGAGGGGCTGCTGATCCTCCCGAGACTCGACCCCGCGGTCGGAAGGGCAGGAGGAATAGTGCCTCGGAAAGGGATTGTTGACGGCAGAGCGGAGGAAGTAAAGAACAACGAGGGGGTGTCGGGGGGACCGAACGAGGGCGAAGGATGCGGCAGCGGACAGGCCACCGCCGGGAAGAGAGAAAGGGATTAGGATTTGGGAGGGGCCGCGGTGGAGGGCTTTGTATGGAGAAGGGAAGTAGGAGGGAGGAGGAGGAGAAGAAGAAGAGTAAGAAAGTAGAGTCCGGAGACGCCTGCCGAGGGCGCGGAGCGGCCAAATCGCCATGGCGGCGTTACATCAAGAGCGGCCTTTATATAGCACGGATGGGCGAGAGATCAACGGGAAAGGAGGGTGGGAAAGCAGGGAAGGAACAAAGACAGATTTGTTTTTTTTTTATTTAGAAGGGAGATAAGATTTATTAATATAATATATGTTATTTTATTTGATAGAAAAAATAAAAATTAAATATATAAAATTATAAGAATATTTTTATTTTTTAAAAATAACGACGACGGATGAGAAATTATAAAAATTCTTATATGTAGAAATTGAAATATAAAAATTAAAAAAAAGATAACATATGTTTTTTTTATAATGTCTGTCCTTGTTGGAAGAGAATAAGAAGAAAAAGAAAATTAAAATTATCTATTTTTATCATCAGATATTCTAACCTCTAAAAGATATACGACAAAGATCAACATTGATGTTATAGAGTATGAGTGATTGAAATTTAAATAGTGATGGCACATGTTATGTGAGAAGCGACAATGCAAAGATGAAATACTTTATAGATAAATTAATTTAAAAATTAATATTTTAAAATAAAAATAAAATTAAAATAAAATATTTTTAAATTCTCTTTTCTCTTTTCTCTTTCTTACATTCCAAATCACAATATAAGAAATTGGATTGATTCATGAACATACAAGAATAAAGTTTATTCTTCTCTTTCTTTCTCCTCTTTAACTCATTTCATCCCATTATAATTCTCCTTTCCTTTATTTCTCTGTTCCTTCCCTTTTCTCATCTCCTTTTAAACAAAGCGTAAAAAGACCAAGTACAACAAACTACTCATCTTTTTTATTGCAAGATTGACGATTGTCCCTCTAGATTAGAGGTGTAAACGAAATAAGTCAAGCCCAAGCAAGCTCTGTAGGATTCAAGCTAATTAAATCAAGCTAAATCTGAATTTAAAATGTACGTAGCTATTTAAGTTTGACTTAATTTATTTTTTTATAATTTAATTAAATTTGACTTAAATTCACAAATTTCCGTTCATGGTGTTGTTCTCCGACATATAAAAGTATAATATAAGTTTTATTACAATCATTATTTTAAAATTCACAAATTTCGAATTAGTAGCAGTTATATAGTAAATGTTCATGAGCAAATGTTGATAAGAAGAAACCAATTATATGCTTCAGTACATTTTCTACTTGCCAATCTATCATGCTGCTTCTGCAATGCATAATACTTGTGGATATCATGAAGATACATCTCTCGAAGCTTTGCAATAAGGGCAACAAAGATCACTTAAGTGGGGCTAAAAGTGTGTAGATGAGGAGCATCGAGACCAGTATGATAGCTCCTCCCAGAGTGAACTTTGGACTAGTCCATAGCATGAGGTTAGACCTTTCAGTTCTTTTTATGGGATCTACTTCTTCTGACAATGGATAATCAGATCGCCTGGGGTTCCAGCTCACGTACTTGTTGGGGTTGAGTTCTGAGAACATGCTTTTCTTTCCCTGCTTCCTAAAGCTTGACCATGCCTTGTCCCAATCTCTAGACAGCTTATCACCTGCTTACAAAATAAAAGAAGAAACATTCACAGGTGCTATTGATTCATTGATTTGCAACAAATCAAAACTCGTCAAAGTATGTCACAGAGTATCATCACTTGAACTAAATCAAGATACAAGAACAAAACAGATGTAACAACAAATGTTTTCCATCTATTTCCTGTGGTTTTTGAACTTTGCAACATAAACACTGATTATTACTTAAAGCATTGTATAGTTCACTAAATAACTTTCCTATTGTGCCATCCCATTTAAATTTGGATAACTGTACACATTTGAATCATCATCCTTCGATTCTACCTAATATTGCTTGGGAATCTGGGAAATGATTTAGAATTATATCCAGAATGCAAAGGCAAATCAACTAAGTGACAACTGAGAGTGCATTTGTTTAAACAGTAGGCTGTAACCACTAAATAAACAATCTCAACATTCGCACAGTTATGCATGGCACAATACCTAAACACGGTATAAATTTGGATAAAAATTCTTAAGATCATCTTTGAGAGTGACCAAAAAGGAACTGAACCACCAAATTCAAACAAGACTACATCGCTCAAACTTCCCACAAAAGTGTGCAACAAAGTTACACCTTATTGGGAAATCCTCCTCGACCTTAAAATGTGTTATGGAGAGAAATGTTGTAACAACTCTGCAAAACACACTCGAAGGTAGTACATAAAGAATCTAAGGCTTCTTGCAGTCGTAACAACCTGCTCTGTAGATCATCAGGCGCTGCTATGAATTAGAGTGTTAACCGAGACACACTGTAAATACTGATCATCTTGATTACAAAGATAGGTAGGATATATAATTCTTAATCCTAACTCCAAAAGTTCTACAAAAAATGATGTAATTGAATGGGTGGGCAATAAGGTTGATCTTCTTTTGATAGAGGTGAAGGTGGAATCTCTAGTGGTATTTGCTTCCCTATTAGAAAGAATATAGTTCTTTTTCTTCTTTCTCTTACTTAGTCTTAAAGCTCTCTTTTCCATGTTACGTAGTTCATATATCTAAACACATGCATCAAAGGAACAAGAATAAGGAAAAAGTTAGCATGAGATGACAGAATCGACCTTTATCGCTCTTGCCGTTATCCGGCGATCGAGGATCATTCTTGGAGCAACGAGGTCGGAGAGGAATCCGCGCTGCGAGTCTCCCCAAGCCGACATCCATCTCACCAACCCGATTGCTAGATCAATGTGCTCAGTGGAGTCGATAATAGGGGAGAGAAAAAGTAGCGGAAGCAACCGGAGCTTTCAGAGGAAGAGGAGACCAGCTACGCTACGCCATCGCCGATAGAGTTCAAAGCAGCCTCCGAATGAAGCGAAGATTGATGAGGTAGGGGGGAAATCCTGGGCCGTTTATTTCTCAATGCGAATCAGCTGTGTTCTCCGTTTCACCAATAAATAATTAAAGCCTGGCACTGTGCAATTGAGTTGGTCCCACCGATGTCCTGCAGACAATTAGCCTGCACCACGACTAGGTCCAGACAGCGGATCTGCATTCGTTAGCGAGCTCCGCCTCCGACCGCAAGTGAAGATAAGGCAACGCTATCTCGACTCGAAAGCCTTTCGCTTCCTCCTCCGAGGTCTCCCGAGTCTCTCTCCATGGAGGCCTCTCTCTGTTGCTCTTCCACCTCCACGCCGCCGCCTCTTCGCACTCAAGCACAATCCCTTGCCCTCGTACCTCTGTCCAACCCCTTTTCCCTCTCTTTCCGGCCACGCCGTCGAAACCCCTCCTCCTCCACCACCATCCGCGCCGCCATCAGCCGCGCTAAGAAGGAACAGACAGTGGAGGTCGTGAAGAAGGAGCTCGAAGGCTGCCACCTCATCGCTGGCATCCGCTACAAGGGTCTCACCGTCAAGGAGCTGCAGGACCTCCGTGCCGCTCTTCCCCCCACGTCCCGCCTCCTTGTCGCCAAGAACACCCTCGTCAGCAAGGCCGTCGAGGGCACTTCCTGGGCCTCCATTGCTCCCTGCCTCCAGGGCATGAACGCGTGGCTCTTCGTCCACTCCGAAGAGATACCCGAAGCCCTCAAACCCTACCGCACCTTCCAACGCGAGCGCAAGCTCGAGGAGAACGACTTCACCGGCGCCGTTTTTGAGGGCAAGTTCTATGCGCCCCACGAGTTCAAGTCCCTCGAGACTATGCCTAGCCGTGCGGAGATCTACGGCAAGATCCTGGGGGCAATCAAGAGTCCCTCGATCTCGCTTGTTAGCACGCTTCAAGCCCCCGCCAGAGATGTCGTCCTCGTCCTCAAGGCTTATGTCAGGAAGCTCGAAGAGCAGGGTGCTGCTGCGTAATTCCTATCCTTATGTTTGTTACATGTTCAATTTGCCATTTTGGATTTGGATGATTAGATTATTTCTTGATTAACTTCGAAATGTATGATGCTGTATACGCCTTCGACCTCAAATTTCTTTGCCATAGATTGTATCTGTCAGTAACAAGATATCACTAACCAATTGTGAGATCATTCCACAGAAATGCCTTTATCTATACTGAATTTTATGAATTGGGCCATTAAGGCACGATGGACATAACTGGGACAAGTAGTTGAATTAGGTGTTCTCTGTATCATCACAAACTCATGGTTGTCATAATGGGCAAAGATAGTTCAGGGTAAACATAATTTTAACCACTGCAACTACTGAGGTTAGACTAGGAGGCAAAAACTAAAAATGCTTTGCTTTGTTAACTAACTGCTACTGTATGGTTATTAGATCCTATAAACATTTTGCATGATATTAGACAACCAGGTTTCTTTTCTTCAAGATATTTTTTAAATTCAGATAGAACACCACCTTACATTTACTCTTCTTTATGGTTTTTTTTTCAATTCAATTGGATCACTAGGTTCACACGGTTTTATCAGATAGCAAGCTTAGTTTTCTTAACAGAAACCAACAGAGTAAGGTGTGATGTGGATGCTTAGCAGTCAAATAATAGACATGCACAAATTTGTAAGTTGGGTAACCTAATTGATGATGAATATGAGCTTAGTGCTAATTCAAAACAACAATGACAGGTTATAGACCATTTGTATAAGTAACTCTTGTATTTTTCAGCTTGTGTCATATAACATTAGTTACTTTATTGTAGTGTTCAACCATGAGGGTTAGATTGTTTGGAAGCAACAAATGGAAAAAAAAAAAAAAAGCAGAGTTAAGGTGGATATGTGGTGTCAACAGAAAGAATAAAATTACAAATATTATAACCAACAACAATTAGTTATAGTTCCAATAGATGGTAAAAAAAACATACTGAGGGTATGTGGTATGCTTAAATGCATTGACTCAATTACACTCGAGTGATTAAGGACAAATAAGCTTGGTTCTGCTATGCAAGGCCAAAGCACTTTGTAGAGCAAATAGTGTTTGGTAAATTCAACTTTAATTTGCTTTTCCATTTAGTAGCACATTTCAAAAGCTACTTTTCCAATCCAGATGAGAGCATCTTTTACATATTATAATGATATGAATATATTTTATATTATATCATAAAATATATTTAATATTTGAAATTTTAGTATTTAATAGATATTAATTAAAAACAAGATATAAATGTAAGATATTTTTTAAAATTTATTTAATTAGTTTTCTTAATAAAAATAAAATTATAAAATCTCAATTACCATTGAATAGCTTGACAATATGTAAATTCTATAAGTAATATATTTTTCTCTTTGCTTGATCAAATGAACTTGTATTCGTATTCTGTAACTATATTATGAAATTTGTATTAATATTATAAGTAGGTTAAACCAAGGGGTATTATGGGTGGCGTAAGGAAACACGATTTAATTAACTGGAATATTGTAAGATTCATATAGTGTCTCTAAATAGTTGGCATGATGATTATGAGAGCAAATAGAAAGGTAAAATGTTTGTTATCTTTATGTCTGTCTTTATTACTCAGTCAATCATCTTAATTTTGTTTGATTCATTGCTTGTGCTGATGTTGGAACACTATATCCAAGACGACTAACACACAAGTCAAGTGACTTTTATTTAGATAGAATGCTGGAAATTCTGTAGATAATAAATTCTTATGGTTGTTTGTTAAAATGATTGTGATGCATGATTCAATTAGTGGGCGTTCTGATATTCTGTGATCAATATCATCGTCTCTATGAATATGCAGTCTTTTTTTTCAGTGTTCTTTTTATGCATTTTCCAGTCTCACCATGTAGGTCGACCTTTTGTCTGAGTTTTGTTGCATTTCTTCTTAGGAGTGAACACTCATTTCTTATACTACCAATATAAAGTCTAACTATGAGATGCTTTTACAAAATTCAACTTGTTCCGTATGGAGAAGGAGCTTATACCTGTTTAATAACACATTATCCATCCCTTAGGCATTTTTCAAACATTTTTAATGACAGACTACTTGTTAAGAAGATTGGAATTGAGGAAATTCCTTTCTAGACTAGCTACCAAATTTATCAGAATGGAAAACTGCGTGAAGGTTATTTGTCTATGCATGTTTTTCATGCTTATCTGCATGCCATTCATCAAGGTAATTACATGTATATTTTCTTAATTGAAACCTTTTGAATACTTCGCCTTTGCTTTACTGAAAGCTTGAAACACGTTTAGTATAACTAAGATCTCTCCTTATATTGATAAAGCTCTGTTTAGATCAGAATCATGAGCAAATAACAGAATTTTCTTTTGTTTTTCTTCAATCCAACAATCTTATAGTATATCAAGTTTGCCTAGGATGAATCATAAAAACTGTATAGCATTTGTTCTCCATACTCTTTATTCTGCTTAGCTGAGTCGCCAGTGGTTCATGAACATCCTAAATTTAATTCGACTAAAGTAGACCAGTTTTGGAGTTTTTATTTTTACCCTTGTGATTTTATTCAATTTTCTTATATATGAACTCTTTTGGGATATTCCCTGGAAACACTCGTACTATTGCTTATTGCCCCGCTACCTCCTTTCTTCAAGGTTTGATTTAGGTATATAAAAAATGATGCATTTTATGAATATTTAAGACTGCTGATAATCCAAATAGCATAGAAGATCTTCAGTTGAGTGACAACATAAAATAAATAGCAGATTTAACTAGTTGTCTATATAGTGTAGTGCTAAGAAGTAATTCACCGTCACTATTAATTCGAGTCTATCAATGCTGATGAAAGAAATATCATAGTGTCAAAGTTTCTTGGTCAGCAGCATATAAACATGCAATTAGCTTCTTCCATGTTTATTCCTTTGATGGAGTGATTTCACCAACCATTGACAAACTCTAGAACAGTTGCTTTCTCCTCTTGATTACTTCGAATTACTTTTCATTATCAAGTAATTAACAACACCATATTTGTAGTTATCATGTCTAATTACACACAAGTGGCAGTTGCCAATTCTAAATAATTTTAATAATAATGTGGTTCTAGGGCTCTACAACAGTACTACTGTATTTATGCTTGTGAATTGATTGTAGCTTATTATTTTACGATTATTATTTATTCCTCGACCACAATAAGAAGGATTTAATGCACAAGAAAAAAAAACAATAAGTCAAGCTTTTTGACGAAGAACAATGTCTCCCACTAGTTCATGGGATGACGTAAGTCTACTACAAGATCAGACAATTAGCTAGGTGAAGTCTTCCCAAGATCCTTAGGTAAAGTTTTTGCTCATAATACTGATTTTTAATTCTGCTTTGTTCAATCGACTTGTTTTACTTTCGTTCATTCAGCTCGACTAGTTCGTCTAACTTGTCTATCCAACTAATGGTCCCAATTTGACAAACTCACTCACTCACTCACTACTTAAGTTTATTAAATAGAATAAGAAGGTATATTGTTTAAATGAAAGTGGAGTATGAAATAATTGTTCCTCATCACCAAGTCATCCATTGTGAGCACGGTCGGTCTACGCAATAGCGAAATAGCACTCTCTGTGACTAGTCATGATCACTTCAATCTGAGCTTCCCTTGGTAGGGAGGAAATTGCTATCACTAGAAATCTTGGAATGTAAGAGGAAGGCACCTTCAATGGGGACCATCTTTAGTTTGGAGGCACCTTTAGTCCTTGTGGAGCAAATGCGTTTGCATGATAGTAAGAGAAATGCCTTAATTCCATGGCAAATTCATAGGCAAGGTTCCTCATGAAAGACATCATCAGGCCAGCCCTGCCTGTGTGTGAGATACATAGTCGTCCTTCCTGAGTGTCACATCGTCGCTGACGAGTCAATTATTTTGGATATGGCATCTATTTTTTATTTTACTTTTTGAGATCGACATTAGGATAGGATTCCTCTTATATGGGAAACCATATGAACAAATGATATTATCTAATTCTATTGGCATAATTAATTTACAACTATCCTTTTCTTTAATAATTTGGTTTTACTCAATTGAAAAGAAAAGAGATCATCTATCAGTCATATCTGAGTTTCCACTAACATTTAGAACTTCAATATTTTTTTCCATCTGTTTTTAGCTTTTGTTTTGGTGTTCCCTTCTTCTACTTGTGCCATCTGTACGAAGAAGATCAAGATGCTAAATTGAAGGCGTAAAAGAAGATCGATGGAAGAAGAAGGGCCAACCACCTGATCTTGACAGTAAGTACTGATATTGCTTCTCCTAAATAGCTACCAAATTATTAAATATGCATGTTTATCTCTTTATGTCAAGTAGCAATCATGTCGTGCTTTTATAAATTTCTCTCTGAATAGCGAAAATTGTCAATAATGTCTCTCCTTTTTTATTTTGGACATTTCACCAAATCACACAATTATATTATTAATTTTTTCAATCAATGATTGTCAAGATTTTCTACACGTTAATTGTATACAACTCCTTTCTTTTATGCAAAAGGTGTATCAGTTGTTAAAATGAAAAATCATAGATTGAAAAAGACGTCGCCAGGTGATCTTTAATTAAGTTTGTTGGTTGGTGTGAGTTATAAATCAATTTGCAGGCTTAAAGTTCTCGAGGAAGATGCTTTTGAAGTTGAGCAATTATGTAGATAGTTAGATAGGGTTTAGGGGTTATACATGTGGATATGTATATACATGTAAAATAAACAAGCAAATGAGCATAAGAAATGAACAATTTTGTGCAGATAATTAGGCTAGGCTCCATCTGTTTGCTTAGGGAAAATATTTCATTTTCATGTTTTTTTGATTGATTGATCTAGGTAGGCTAGCAATTTGGGAAGGTGTGATAACTTGGGGAGTTGATCAAATGGGAAAGCTAGTTGGTCTAGGCATAGCTGGTCAAGTGATTTAGGTGAATTGGCCTAATCTAGTGACGCAGTGGATAACTATTGAATTCGTTGATTTACGCATGAATATTAAAAATAATTTTCTACAACTTGTTAATTCGAAAAATATTGAGAGATAGACAATCAAATTCAACATTTGGAAAAAATGACATAGTCGTAAATTCTTATGAATAAAAAATATCTCCAAAAATAATTAAATAAATAGTTTAAATAGACTAAAATTCTAATCATGGGAAAGATGAAAATATTCTTAAATTCTAACTTGACAAAAATAATAAAAAAATATCAAATCTTCTTTTTTGAAAAAATTTAATCACTTTTATTATTTTTGTCGAGTTAGGATTTAGGAGTATTTTCGTCAGGATTAAAGTTTGAGTCTATTTAAACTATTTATTTAGTTATTTTTGGGGATAGTTTTTTATCAATAAGAATTTGTGACCACGTCGTTTCTTCTCAAACGTCAAATTTGGTTGTCTATCTTTTGGTATTTTGTGAAATCAATAAGTTTTAGAAGATTATTTTTAATATTCATATGTAAATCAACGGATTCAATAGTTATATGTTGTGTGACCTAGAGGTAAGCATGTGAACAAGCTAAGCATATTAGTGATTTCATAAATTTGTTATTGATGAGGATGGGGCTTAAGTAGTAACCACCAAGCAAGGCGCAACGATAAGAACCCAATAGATACATCCACACACTCAGGGTATGAATCTCAAAACCGACAAGGAAATCACCATCATAGTCAAAAATTGAGACAGTTGGGGCATCAAACTACTCGTATTTTAGATTTACTCGATGAATCGGGAGGAAAGTCACGACACCCCCAAAATTAGTCGAGCAATAAGACGTGGATACCTGAACTATAAAAAAAAATTGAGCCAAAAAAATATAGTTCTTTTTAAGAAAAGCCATTTCATTTCAAAATGCTCATATATTTTTGCTAACCAACAATGCTCAAAATGCTCATAGTTTAGATGAAATAAATAAGTCTATAAGAAAAGAAAAGATTAGTGTAACAATTGGTGAGAAGCAAGATGGAAAAAAAATATTTATAGATAAAAATTTAAGCATTTTTTATTATTATTTTGGGCTTAGCACCCAAGCTTGAGCCAACCAACCACTTGCAAAAAAAAAACAAAATGTATGAAGACTCCCCCCATACGCCCGCTCCGCTTGCCATCGAATGGAATGTGAAGATATTTTAGTGAGTAAATATTTTGCAATATCTGGTCTGAACTCTCTTCTGCTTCATATTTGATGAATTTGAAGTTCCCATCGCCTCACCTACTCAATCAAGATCAAACAAATACTAGCTTCCAGTCAGTCAAATACAGCTCACGGTGGACTTTTCAGTCTCGTTGTAACAATCCAATCCACAGATTGTTTGTGCATTACTGCTTGCTCCCGCAGAAATGATATGTGCAGGATAAAGTGAAAGTGGTAGTGGCAGCCACTCCCTTGGATTTGCTCGTCCAATTCTCTCCTGTTTCATCGTTACGTTTCTTCCAGAGATTTTGAGGTTGATGGAGTCGTTACGTTGCTGGTGAAGTCTTTTTTGGATCGTGGAGATGAGGAGTACGGCGTCGAGCCTGGACGGAAGGGGCGGCGAGAGCCCCGTGGATGCGATCGAGGTGGAGAGCCCAGGAATTCCCTTCAGCGGCCCTCTGAGTGGCCCCCTGATCAGCCCGATCAACCAGCGGGGTGGCAGTAAGAAGAGCCCCCGGTTCAGCTACCCGGCCTCGCCGTCCTCCGCCTCCTTGAAGGGGAAGAGCGATATCGAGGACGATGATGACGAGACGTATGTGGAGATCACCCTGGACGTGCGCGACGACGAGGTAGCATTCCACAGCCTGAAGGCGGCGGCGGCCGGCGGAGGGGACGCGGAGGTGGACCCGGACGTGGCCGCGCTGGCTAGGGAGCTGGAGAGACGCGCCGGGCTCGGAAAGTCGATGATGCGCACGGCGTCGTCCAAGTTCAAGCAGGTGTCGCAGGAGCTCCGGCGGCTGGCGTCGTTCACGCGGCGGCAGGGGCCGGGGAAGTTTGACCGGACCAAGACAGCCGCCGCCCACGCCCTCAGAGGCCTCAAGTTCATCAGCAAGGCCGACGGTGCCGCCGGGTGGGCAGTCGTCGAAAAGCGCGTCGAAGAGCTCTCTGTTGACGGCATGATTCACCGCTCTCGCTTCGGCCAGTGCATCGGTCCGTTCTCTATCGATTTCTCCCTTCTCCTCTGGAAAGAAACACTGCCTGTGAGGTTTGAAATTTTCCATTAACAGGAATGAAGGATTCCAAGGAGTTCGCAGGAGAGCTGTTTGATGCATTGACGAGGAGGAGACGCATTAATGGAGACAAGATAACAAAATACGAGTTGAAAGAGTTTTGGGATCAGATTTCCGACCCGAGTTTCGATTCCAGGCTTCAGACCTTCTTCGACATGTAATTCAAGAGTGAATCCCCTGTTTTCCATCTTTCCCGACCATGCATAAAAATAGAATAAATTGGCCGAATTTATGCGAGATCCTAATTCCTTCGTCCAATGCACAGGGTTGACAAGAACGCAGATGGGAGAATCACAGAAGAGGAAGTGAAAGAGGTAACCTAGCTCAAGACTCTGTTCTGAGTATTCTAGCATTGCGTTATCAATCATCAGTTAATTTTGGCACTGTTGTTTGAGCAAACACATAATTTGCATACAGATTATCACGCTGAGCGCTTCAGCCAACAATCTCTCCAAGATTCACGAGCAAGCGGAGGAGTACGCTGCGCTGATCATGGAGGAATTGGACCCGGACAATCTGGGATACATCGATGTAAGGCGTAGGACCTGTTCTTTAATCCCTTGTGATTAGTTGCAGTGTGGCCGGAGTTATTGATGGTGATGATGATTGCAGATATACAACCTGGAGATGCTGCTTCTCCAGGCACCGAGTTACTCGTCGCAGATCGGCACCACAAACAGTCGAAACCTGAGCCAGATGCTGAGCCAGAAGCTGAGGCCGACAAGGGAGCCGAATCCCCTGGTGCGGTGGTATCATGAAGTGCGTTACTTCCTGGAGGATCACTGGAAGCGGGTGTGGGTGGTAGTGCTGTGGCTCTGCGTCTGCGCCGGTCTCTTCTGCTGGAAGTTCGTCCAGTACCGGCATCGGGCAGTGTACCACGTCATGGGCTACTGCGTCTGCGTGGCCAAGGGCGCCGCCGAGACTCTCAAGTTCAACATGGCCCTCATCCTCCTCCCCGTCTGCCGCAACACCATCACCTGGCTCCGCACCCACACTCGCCTCGGCAAGGCGCTTCCCTTCGACGACAACCTCAACTTCCATAAGGTCATCTCGGTGGGCGTCGCCGTCGGAGTCTGCCTCCACGCCGTCTCGCACTTGACGTGCGACTTCCCGCGAGTGCTCCACGAGACGGACCAGGAGTACCAACCCATGAAGCGCTTCTTCGGCAACTCGCGGCCAGGCGACTACTGGTGGTTCGTGAAGGGCACGGAGGGCTGGACCGGGATTATCATGGTCGTCCTCATGACCCTCGCCTTCACGCTCGCGACCCCTTGGTTCCGCCGCAACCGTCTCCGCCTGCCCAACCCCTTCAAGCGCCTCACCGGCTTCAACGCCTTTTGGTACTCCCACCACCTCTTCGTCGTCGTCTACGTCCTCCTCATCGTCCACGGAACCTTCCTCTACCTCACCAGGGAATGGTACAAGAAGACGGTACGCGAGACTATAAATTAACCAGTGCGCCGGCGTTGTTCATCCTTCTAATTGACCATATGACCACATTCGCAGACATGGATGTACTTGGCGATTCCGGTGATCCTCTACGGCAGCGAGCGGTTGATCCGAGCCTTCCGTTCCAGCGTGAGGGCGGTCAAAATCTTGAAGGTGGCTGTGTACCCAGGCAACGTTTTGACTATCCAAATGTCCAAGCCCCAAGGCTTCAAGTACAGAAGCGGGCAATACATCTTCGTCAACTGCGCTGCTGTCTCTCCCTTCCAGTGGTATTTATTTTATGCACGCATTGCCGAAGCTACGTACGTTTGCCAGATTTTTCTCCATGATTAACAGCTAGCGCTTGCCGTCCGTCCAAAAAACAGGCACCCGTTCTCCATCACGTCGGCCCCGCAGGATAATTATATCAGCGTCCACATACGGACGATGGGCGATTGGACTCGGCAGCTTAAAGTCGTCTTCTCGGAGGTAGGAATCGTGTCTCCTTTGATTGTTAGAGCTTCAAACTTCCTAGCTTTACTATATATGATTTGTTTCTATGGTTATCCTTATCCAGGTGTGTCAGCCAGCAGCAAGTGGACAGAGTGGTCTTCTGAGGTCGGACTACGACAAAAACAACAGCCTCGTGTAAGTAATTTAGTTGAGGATTGTATGGATTATATTGTTGACGAACTTTGATAAGCATGGCATGGCAAGGTAAAAATGGCTTTTGTTGGCTGTGCAGCTTCCCCAAGGTGTTGATCGATGGGCCGTACGGAGCTCCAGCCCAAGAGTACAAGAAGTATGAGGTGGTGCTGCTTGTGGGGCTGGGCATCGGCGCCACCCCCTTCATCAGCATCGTCAAGGACATCGTCAACAACATGAAGCGGCTGGAGCCCGACGAGAGCGACGACGAAGGATCCTCCTCCTCCGACCGCGGGGACAATGCGGCGGAGGAGGTCGGAGGGAGCGGCAGCAGGAGGCACGGGCGGACGGTGTCGGGGTCGGATCAGTCGGGCTCGTCGTGGTCGTCGTCATCGTTCAAGACTCGGCGGGCGTACTTCTATTGGGTGACGCGGGAGCAGGGGTCGTTCGAGTGGTTCCGGGGGGTGATGAACGAGGTGGCGGAGACGGACAAGAAGAGCGTCATCGAACTGCACAACTTCTGCACCAGCGTGTACGAGGAAGGCGACGCCCGGTCGGCGCTCATCGTCATGCTGCAGTCGCTCAACCACGCCAAGCACGGCGTCGACATCGTGTCCGGCACCCGCGTCAAGTCCCACTTCGCCCGTCCCAACTGGCGCAACGTCTTCAAGCGCATCGCCCTCAACCACCGCGAACAACGAATCGGTCCGTATACCAAATCAATTCCCTTTCCTCGCACCAATTAATTCCCTCAAAAAAGACAACAAAAACTCATCCTAAATTTGATTTGCAGGAGTGTTCTACTGCGGAGCCCCAGCGCTGACGAAAGAGCTGCGTCAGCTGGCCACGGATTTCTCACGAAGGACCAGCACCAAATTCGACTTCCACAAAGAAAACTTCTAAAAGCATGCATTCATTCAACAGTTTGAATTAATGTTAATATCACACATATCCCAAAAGCTACGTTGTACAGTATTGGTTTTGCAGCAACACCTCTTTTCATCTGAATAAGATACTACGATGGACGACCGGAGAGAATGTAGGATAATAAGATATTGGTTGGAGGATATACAGCGTTCGTCACCAATAACTCGGCGACAACTTTCCTTTTGTTGTATTCTTTTGCTCGGTGTACAATTTAGCAGTGGATTCAAAGGATTGTTAATTTACCGTGCTGTAACAAAGTGCCCTGTACCCATCAAGTGTGTAATAATTTGGAGGTGGTCGTAAGGCCTGTTCTTATGTCAACTGTTGGTCTGGTAATGGATGACACCATACATAAAAGTAAATTTCCAAGTTGGCTTACTCGTCTTCTTGTTTTAGTCTCCATCTTTTTATTGACTGACCTGTATGACTGGTGTAAGTGTTCTGATTCTAGATTTAAAAGAACTTTTCTAAGTGATGGATAGTTCTTCTGTTCCCATTGATAAACTATTCATGGAGTGGTGGCACTGTAGACACATCAGTGGGTTCTAACTGGAGATTGAACGAAATATCAGCTCAGACTGTGTTCCCTTGATTAAGAGATAAGAGATTGAAAAGGTGAGAAAGAAAGGCCAAAATAAATCACTGTCATCATCAACAGACAACCATGTAAGTGGCTCTGTAAAGCTAAAGAGAGATGACACAAATCAGGAATTAGGAGCGACGTCAATAAGAAAGCATCTCACTGCCTACTCCACAAGTAGTGACGCACTGAAAAACTACACCGAACGTATGGAACCTGCATCAGTATTGTCCATTCGAATGGACAGTGAAATAGTTCCAGCAACTAATGTGTAAAAGGGGAAGTCATGATAGTTAAGATTGATCTGATATTTGACAAATAGGAGTTTTGACAAGCTAAGGTTAAAGCAGACCTAGAAGCTTTGAGGTTTGTGAAAAGTGTGAGAGTATTTATACAAAGGAGTTTACCGTGGGATAGATTAGGCATGATCTAAACTTTAGAATTGACTTTAGTAGTGACATAGTCAACGGAAGCTTGAGTCATTTGGTCAATCAACTCAAGATAAATAAAAAGGAAATGGAATGTTTCTATTACCCTTTGTTTGTAAGGTCCGTCAATCGATAATTTGACTGATACAAGAGCAATCGATCAATGTCAATTTGAGTTGACTCAAGAAATAATTTTGTTTGCAACAAAATAGTTAACTTGTTGATACGGTTGATAATCTTCAAGCTTCTATAGGAAACAATGAATTAATGAAAGATTGAGCCGACTGATGGAGCAATTACGCGATTACAACAAAAAGGTTAACTTGTTAAAATGACAAGATTCCATGAATGACTCATTGAAGGATCATAAACCGTACAGTATGAGTTAGGAGCTTCTTAATCACATAAATATTCTTGTTTGTATTTTTTTTTTACTTATTACCATATGTATAAGTTAAAACGATTGGTTAGTCACCTTCCTCTAGCTTTTATTTTCATTTTTTATAATTCAAGCATTCAATTTTTACAATTCGATTAGTTCTAGAGGTGACTAATCCAGCCCCATAAAAGTTTCTATTGATCTTCAACATAAATTGATAAGTGCAAATGGATTCTGACTGACGATTCAACATCATAAATTTTTTAAACTCCGCAAATGTAATATGGTCCTCTAACCTCTATTTTGATATTAGATAAGATTCATCTAATTTAAAAGTTTCATTTAGCGATAAATTAAAGTTATATCACTAAAAAAACACATAGAAGTGAATACTAAATCTATCTAATTATTATCATTTTTCTTCATCAAACATCTACTTTGAAGGTCAAAGTTATTACTATCATCATGTAGTTTGACTAGATATCACAAACACTATGATTTGATCCAGTGCATTATCAATTACTTTGACTGGACTGTGTGAAAAACATAAATGATGATAACCAATAGCAAGACATGAAAAAGGTAATTAAAAACACAACCAAAAGGCAATTTGGTCAGCATCTAGCTAGAACTGCCGTGATTTGTTAAAATGACCAAGAAAGATATAATTAATTCCAAATAATTTTATCGTTTACAAGATAAGAAAATATGCGCATTCGTTTTCTCTCACCAAACGTTGAATCAATAAACCAACAACCAATCTGTGATGTGTTACTCCTTCGTTAGAACACTTTTTCCATCCTAATATTGCAGTCGACATGCATACTTCTTTACAATTTACATGGAAACATTTTTGAAAGGTAGAAAAAAAAGGTAAAGGAGATCAAAAAGTGAAAGGTAGAAGCAGAAAAATTTGAAGAAAACAGCAAGAAAATTCTCTCTTCCTAGCTACAACCACATGAAGCGAACATGGTAGCTTCATGGACTCACTGGTCAATGGCTTTCCTTCTTCCTCCTCCTCTTGAACGATTCGATTCCTATCCTCGACCTCCTCTCCGATTCACTTATCGTTTCCAGCTTCGGCGACCACTGCCTAGCCTTGCACCTCACCAGCATCCTGTACTCCTTCTCCAACGCATCCGTCGTCACAACTCCTTTGCTTCGGCTCTGCTCCCCGTCCCGCTCCCTTTCTCTCAGGAACCCGTCGGAGAGCGTGATCTGGAGAGTGCCCGACGCCGTCTTCCGGATATCGAACGGCCGCACGGCCGTGGCACCCTTGCCGCCGGGGCCGACGAGCGAGGCGGCGAGGGTGACGAAGGAGAGAACGGAGTGGAAGAAATGGGAGGGGAAGAGGAAGTAGGACTGCCCCGGTTGCAAGTGCACGCCGGCAGCCACAGGCGGCACCTTTTGCCCGATAAAGAAAGCGTCGGAGCGGCACACAAGGTGGCAAGGGTGGTCCTTCATCACCTCCGCCGCCGTCACTGGCCGGTCGTAGACCTTCACCTGGCCATCGTAGGCGACGACGCGAACACCGGCGCCGTCCGGGGTGGGGCTGGTCCTGGCGGAGGCGCCCACCAAGTGCAAACACCAAGGGATCATCGCCACACGAAGAGACTTCAATCCCATACTGTTCTCATTCCAATCCGCCAGCTATCTCCAATACTCGTCAGATCATAAAAGAAGATAAGCACAAGAAGTGAGAATGAGGGGAGTATTTAGATATATATATATATAACAAATTAGAATTCAGCACGGAGGACGGGAGAGACCAGCATAGTGTTCAAACAAACAAAAAATAAAAAAGGGGAAGCAAAGGGGCCGCTGAACCCTGACAGAATAGTCAATACGTAATACCTTTTGGCATGTTCACCAAGTTTTTTAATTGGGCGTGCGCGAGGAAGAGGGAGAGGAAGATCGAGACCTTTGATTAGTCTACGCATGTCTCTGGCTCCGAGTCTCTGTCTGCTTTTTTAATTTCCTCGCCTTCGGTTTCCAGTTTGGTTGCTGTTTGACTGACACTTTGACTGAGCTGTTCAATTCGATCGATCTCTTTCTACCTGCGTCGTTGCGTTGGGGTTTGGACGTGAATCTCTAGAAGGCAGCCAGGCATCGCTGCTCTCTCTCTCTCTCTCTGCGACGCCGGGGAAGGCTGGGAGTTGTCGTGGGAAGCTCCACTGTCTCAATCCACGTGCCGGAGACTGCCTCGTCAACCGGCTTTGACTCATCATCATCAAAGTTGCTTTTCAAATCGTCTCGATCACTGGCTCAAAGTGGCAGAGCCTGTGTTTACAGTGCAGCCACATGAACAGTGCATCTTCCATGTATATATTGACCACGGGATTAGTGGATCGTGTAGCCGATATTACTGCAGACTTGGTTGCTAATCTACGGTTTAGGGATAAATTAAGCTTATGTATGTGTCATTTTTCTGAGTTCTGACCATGCATAATTCGGTTAATATTCAGATTTGGACCGATTCATGCATGATCTCGATTCAAAAGTAGGAGGCATGCAGTGTTTGACCATGAATCAGCACATCGAGAAGTTTTAATTTTGATCGGACCAAGACAGAGTAAGACCCAGATGAGAATTATTAATTAAATAAGAAGCTTTCTTCGCCACTGGTCTAATGCATACTCTTCACGTGCTTTGAAAAAGAAAAGAAGAAGAAGAAGAAGAAGAAGAGTATTCGCCTTTATTCTGAGCTTTTGCATGCTTTCTCTTATTAATTAGTAATTCGTGCAGTATGTCATTCTGAAATTAATTTTTACGTGCGAGTTCATTTGTACAAAAAGAAACAAAGAACTTAAAGTGGGGTGTGATGTTGATACGAGGAATGAGTGATTGTGTTTTTTTTTTCTTTTGCAAAAAAAAAAAATTGGATTGGATTTAAAACAATTCTACTGAACGCCATCGAGCGAATCTTTGCAGTAGATTTTGGTCGTACGCAACGGCTTCCACAGGTACACAAGCACGCTTGTACTTCAATTAAATTATAGTGTTTTATATCTGTTCATTCACTGGAAAAATAATCATAACCAAAAACATGTAATTGTTCTGACAAACTGTTTTTTTTTTTTACATTTTATACGTGTTGGTTTAGTGAAAATACAGCATTAAAATCCTTCAAGCTATACGGAAATACTAAAAAGGGTACACAATATGAATAATTAAATAATATTAATCATTCAGAACAGAGCAGTGTGAGATTCAAGTCCATTAGGAGATTTAATTTTAAGCAAACCAACTGAAGAAATTACAGCATAAATCCTGCCTTAATTGCTTTTCATGTCTAGACGTTTCAGCTCATGAATATGAGAAATTAAACCACTTATCAACCACCTTGAATTAATATTACAAGTTAGGTACAACTTCTCCAATAAACATGCTTTAAAGAAATTCAAACACCAAAATAATCAACTCAAAAGTTAATTAGAAACCCAAAAATGATGACAGAAAATTCAATGCATTCACGGGCTATTTCGATGAGGACTGCATAATCTAGATGTATGGCCCTATCTATATATATATTTGAGAAAAAAAAGAAACTAGATGAAGCAGCTTTCATTAAGTGCTAGAGCTATGTTGTTGTTAACAAGTATATCTGTGGTCCTTTTTGATGTATCAACTTTTCTTTGGATGTAATGTAATGGATGGTGAATACAATTTATTATATCTCTACTAAATGCGAGGACAAGATAATTATATGTATATATTTATATTTATATTTATATTTATATATTGGCTAGGACCAGCATCCTCTAGTTTCATCTTTTCTGTGGCCACAAAAACTAGTTTGGTGGGTCTAAGTGTTTTTTTTATGAAAGATGCGTGGCATGTTTCACGGATAAAGAAACAAAAAACATAATAAATTCAGGATAAGGAGAGAACAATATATATAATACCTAGAGCTTATTCTTTATATATATTCTTATTCATCTTAATTCTTCCACAAGTAATTGCCATCTCATTGATTTGATCTTTGAGATGACTTTAATTTTAGCTCTTTGATAGATTTGATTGAACAAATAATAAGTTGATACATCATTTCTCGATAAATAAGTTAAAGTTTAAATCTTAGTAATAAAGTTCCGTCACTTTTCTTCTCTCCATTCCCTTCTCTTTTCAAAATTATGAATAAAAATTAATAAAATTAATTATTTTTTTTAAAAAAAATCTAATAAATTATAATCCTCGTACGTACTTTTTCTGTGTGTTTTTTTACTGTGTAACTTGTTGACCCAATTCAATGATTGTCCAGTGGAGGAGATGCATCGTCGCATGCTACGCGATTCATTGCCAGAAAGAAAGAAAAGAGATCGATCAAAGGATTTCAATTCTCGCCCATTCTCGTCGTACGTCTCGCTTCGCATACAGCTGCCTGCAATCGCCAACTGTGGGGGACCGAAACAAGTGCCATTTTTGATCGATCCCGTGCGCCCATCTACTACGACAGCTCCGCCATTATTAGGCACTGCCACTGCCACTCAACGACGTCGATAAGATAAAGTAGAGAGAAGGAGCATCCGGCGGGGCCGAGCTTGTTGTCTTCCTCGACCGTGATGAGCTAACAATTAGTGGTACCACGCGGAGTGGGGCAAGCGGAGCATGGGGCGGGAGGGGAGGGGAGGGGGTGACTCCGCATCCCTACCTATCGGCAGCAAGAAATGACGCCGAGTGCTTGCCCTAACTTCTCCATTCGGCGATTTGTTTGAGTCATGTCAGCGTGTGATCCAAGGTCGGATTTTTATTAGATTAGCGCGTGTCCGATCGCCGAGAACGGGATGCGTTGGATCTGAACAGCATGCTTTTGTGGATCATATCTTGATACTTCAGTTTGTCTGCCAATATCTTCTTAATCCTGCCATCTCCTTTTCAACATCGAGCGTTTGTTTTCTTTTGAGGCGACTTGTCATTTTCATACGGGGAATCGCCGTCGTCGTCTTCTTCTGGATTAGGGAGATGATAAAGTATGATTGCCAGAGGGCTCGCTGCCTGCTCATTTACTTTGGAAGGTGATCAAGTTTCCATTTTGGACAGATCTCGTATAATGAATGAATGAATGATTAAGAAATAACAGAGAAGATGAACAGCCTGGGGCTCAGTAAAACTGGGAATTTTTGTTCTGGTTTTTTTTTTTTTTTTTCTGATTCGGAATCGTAGGATTGGGAGGGTTTCGAGGAGCGGAGTCGACGTCCACTCGTGTGTCTTTGTTTTTTTTTTTTCGTTTGGGAATCGTCTTTAAGAACCGTCAACCTCTCCTTCTGCCATCATCATCATTCCGTTCGCGGAAGGAAGGAATCGGAGGGAGGAAGTGGGAATATTTGGTTGTTGTGCCTCTTTGACTGGAATCGAAGGTTTTTCCGATCAAAAGAGCGATCTTTAATCATTCGCCGGCCTCTTCCAGTCTCAGGGAGCGGAAGCGTCTCGCTTTCTCCAAAGTGTGGTTTCGTTTCCTCCTCGTCCCTGGCGCCGTTGTCTTTGACATCTTTATCATTCTTTTTCTTTATCGTTCGAATCCATACGACTCCTGGAAGAAAGAAGGCTGTCTTCTTCGCTCTGTCGGAGTTCAATGTCGCCATTCATCTTCGTCACTGAAACTTTACTGTTAGCCATCGTTCTTTTGCTTTCCTGCGTCTAATCATTCGAAACGTCTGCGTTCTGCTGTGGGGTTATCTTGGTGGCCGTGTAGCTTCTTCCGAGATTTCCCATAAAGTTAGGCGAACATTTCATCGACTGTCGGTAGCAAGCTTTCCCTTTGTTGATTCCTCCCGGCGCTTTTCTCGTGCTCTTCGTCTCTTTTTCCTGCAATAACATTTGCTCTCGCATATTTGATTTTTCTGGATCTCGGAGCGTGGTTTGCTGCAGAATGCCGAGGCATAATTCAGGTAGCAACGTGTTTTTTGATGGATATTGCACTGGGCAAGAGCCAGTCACTTCATCATGTTCATCAAGTTCTTTCTCGAAGAATCACTGTTCTAAGAAGAAAGTGTTGATCTCCAAGAAGAAAGGGTCGACGACACCAGTTCCCTTGTCGAGAGACCATGCTAGATCACCACAATGCGTTGGCGGCTCTCATAAATCACCAAGGCACCTGCTTTCCACAAATGGTGGCAAACAAACGCGAGTTCCGCTATCAGCTAGGAAGCTGGCTAATGCTCTTTGGACACTGAGCAACACTCCACCAGGAAAATTCAAGGATTTACAGGGCATGAGATCAATGCCATTGCCAAGGACCAGGAGAGTCACAAATTCAGGGTGTGTAGCGGATGTTTCTTTGCGTCATCATATATGCAATCAGGAAAATTGCTCAGCATCACAAGTTAGTTCTCTATTTTTCATCTTTTGTGTTTGCTTCTTCTAGGTAGTTGAAGTTATCTATCTTTGAGCATATTTTTTCAATTTGTTTGTTATCTTGTAGATACTGAACCAGTCGAGATCGAGCAACCATAGGCAAATGTTACGACCAATTCGTCAAAAATATGGAAGCAAGAAGAACAGTAGTGTACCTCCTGATAAACCCAATTTAATGGAGGTAAGAAAATCTTCTGGATGCCCTTTTCTTACCATGAAAAAATGGTTGTGACCATCTTTTTTATCTGTGCTCAAAGAAGTTTAAGGGAACTGTGTGAAATTCGATTTTAACTGATTTTGAGAATTTACAAGAAGATTGTGGTAGTTCTTCCATCGAAGTGAAATTTGTGAGTCTGTAAAATTATGAATGTATTCTGAGCAGTAGGATTCCATTATGGATTCTCTTATTCAAAAGAGTCGAAAATCATGGAGGGTGCTAATTCTTGATTAGTCGAATCATTGTGTAGGGGAATGTTGTTATAATGAAAGGGCTATTATGCTAATCAATTCAAATTCACTTTCACTACTTGAAACCCTGTCAAACCAAGCATTTCATACCATACTACCTGCAAGAATTATCATGTGAAGCAATTCTCCTTTTAAACAATTCTATTTAACAACTCTCGTATCGTTACCAGAAGCTTGAAACAGGGCAAAATGCATAAAGAATATAGTAGCTCAGTAGATCTAAATCAACCATAAACTGAACAACATTAAATACCATCAGACACTTTTGATCTTGCTGTTGCCAGGACTTTTAGGAGCAACATCAGACTTCATGATACTGAAATTAGACAAAGTGGTTCGTCTCTTCTCTCTCTCTAAGTTCTTATATTAACTACTCAGACAGAACTACCTTTTTTGCCTGAGAATTCACCTCCAAAGTTAAGTTTGAAAGTAATGTTAACATATTTCCCTCTTCCTTTTATGTTAGTAAGTGACAATCTCTCATGTTTTGCAGACTGAAACATCTCTCCAGGGTCTCACTTCAATAGGCTCACCTGTACGAGGCAAGAAACATTCGTATGAATTGCGTAGTAATTTGGTTACTACAAAAAAACTCATGAAAACATTCATCCGTCTATGTGGATTGCATAAGCAGCCAGATTCTGCAATCTCTCTTGCTAAAATCATTTACTGCCAATTAAGTCAGGCCCTTGTCTCAGTTGATCAGCTTGTCCAAGAGAAAGAATCTGAGGAAAGTAAATTTCTTCAACTTTTGAACCAGATCATGGAAGAAAAAGGAACATGGAAGAAAAAGAAGCGAGAAGGAATAAGACTTTCTTTTCAGCCTATAATTGAGGGGCTTGAGACTGAAAGAAAATTAAGAAGAAGAGCTGAGTACCAGAATGAAAAGCTCAGAGTTGAACTAGAAAAAGTTAATTCTTCACTGGTAAAAGCATGTGAAAAGCTGGAAAGTGAGAGGAAAACAAGGGAAATGATTGAACAATTCTGTGGTCAGATGATTAAAGAAATCAGTGATGACAAGGCTGAAGTAGAAGAACTGAAGCGGGAATCTGTAAAGGCACGAGAAGAGCTGGACAAGGAGAGACAAATGCTTCAGCTCGCAGACGAATTGCGTGAAGAAAGAGTTCAGATGAAGCTATCTGAAGCCAAATATCAATATGAAGAGAAGAATGCAGCTGTTGACCAATTGAGGTACCAGCTTGAGGCATTTCTAGTAACTAAAAGAACAAAAGAAACAGAAAATGAGCCATGGAATCTTATTTGTGACATGGAAAATGATCGCCCAAGACAAATGGTGCACCGAAGCAGAAGCAGTAGCCTAGGTAAGTTAATTATGGACAATAAAGATCTAGATGAAGAAAATGATGAAACTGACTCAGAAGATAGTGATGTGCACTTGATTGAACTGAATTTGGACAACACCAACAATGGCTACTGTTGGAATCATGCTTCTACAGTCCATTGATGATGATAAATTAGATTTGTCAAAGGAAAAACATTGTAGGAGCACGAAATGTGAAAAACTGCATGGTACCTACCTCTCTTCAGAGCAAGTCACAACTGAGGGAGTCCAAGAAAACTCTACAAAAAGTGATCAGCATTTGGATAATAATCTTGATGAAGGAAGACAAATTGACAGTAATTCTATGGTGGACCAATATGGGGAGAGATGCACACCAGAACAGGTTCCAAAGGAACAACACACTGAGGATTCAAGAATTGTTCTTCCACTTATTCTACCGAATTCAACAAAGCAATCAAGTAGACAACAAGATTTGCAAAGTACACTGGAGCAAGTTTGTTTAGCATCAAAGGTTTCTGAACTGTTGAAAGCATTTAGGGAGAGTGAATCTAAAGCAAATTTGGGAAGGATGAAAAAGGTTCATTCTGAGTTGCAGTTAACTATTCAGTAATTTGTTTGGTTATCATTCCATAGTTATGCATTCAAGTGTTATTTATTATGTGACTAGAAGATCTGTATCGATTCTTTATCTTCAAGAACAACTTTCGTGTCACAGAGTGAGAAATAACTTGCATCTGAATGTGGATGTAAGGGTAAGGCATATAAGGATAAAATTTCTTTGTACAATTTATCAATCAAATTATCATTGATTTGTGAATTATTTCTTCTTCCACATAGTTCTTTGGTGTGAGCAGCTTTCAATAAGTTTTTTCAGCTTCCTGTTTTTTTTTCTTTCAATTATTCAACCTTTAATTTGAAAATGCATAGTGTACTAATGTTTTTGGAGAAGTGAGCTTTTGCTGTTGGCATAACCATACACAAGTTGATTTGGATTTCACAAGTCCAAGGAGCTCCATTGAAGATCCAAATAACTCGCAAGCGACTTAGCTCGTTTACACCCCTAATCTAGACAACAGTGACTCTACTCTCTACCGCTGCTGATGCCAACGGCCTACAGCAAGTCGCCACTTTCCAGCTTACATGCATTGCATTGATAGATCCAAAGCACCCATCAAGTCATGCACCTAAATTCCCCTTTTTAGGCAGAAGGATGACAACAAAACAGCACCAAGAGATAACAATGGTCCAATATAACTAAAATTAAATAAACCACTTCCAAGTTTGATTTCTCTGCTGCTATTTTTTTTCGAGGATAAAATGCAGCCAACATATGATAATCCTGAAAACAAAAATTATGCTTCATCTTCATGTTTCAAACATTATGCATTTCTCGATCGTGTTGGCAAACAAAACAACCACATTTGTTAGTACGAGGAAGTAATTGAAAGAATAACCATCTTTTAGAGAAACAATAAAATTTAGTTCGATCAACAATCCATAATCCTGCATTTCATCATCTGTATCATCTTCTGTTCCAGAGTAGGTCTTTCCTGAGTTCCTTAGAGGAATGAAATAACTTCGGTCGATCAAAGAGGGTTGTCCTTGAAGCCAACATAGGCATTACAAATACTGAAGAAGCATCAATTGAGTCCTCACCAAGACCCAAAGAAGACTCGAAGATGGTAGTGCATCTCATAAGGAAGAAATGTCTCATTTTATTAGAAGAAATACCTTTGATTAAGCAATATACAAGTCTGGATACCTATAAATATATTGGTTGATGCCAACTACGAACAGCAACGTAAAGCAATATAGAAGGAAAGGCTGAAATATCATTTTAGTATGTTCATTGGATATTTCTTCCCTCCACAAGCGAAAATCTAGCCTTAAGGAAATCCACAGGTGTAAGTGGTGGCACCAGGTGATTGATGATTGTCTTAAGGTACGACAGTGGGGTAACTACCAAAGAAGCCATTTAATGATGCGCATGGTTAATACTGATTAGTGCTCTAATTTGAGGAACAGCAATAATGGCAAGAGTAAACAGTGATGGTCAAGGAATTCTGACGAAGCCAACAAATGGTTGGGATCGATCGTTCTAAGATGACGGATTTCACTTTTTACAGAAAAAGAACCATTTAATGATGCGAATGGTTAATCCTGATTAGTGCTCTAATTTGAGGAAGTCCAATAATGGCAAGAGTAAACAACAGTGACGATCGATAACACGACGATAATTATAGTTAACATAATTGGAAAAATAAAAAGATGATATTGTATCATGGCGCTAATCTCAACGAACATTACATATAAATGATTTTATGCAAAACAAAAACTGGAATGTTCTCCGAATTGGAAACAGAAAATAAAATAAATAGATATCGTGGTCGGCAGGATTCGAACCTGCGCGGGCCGAGCCCACATGATTTCTAGTCATGCCCGATAACCACTCCGGCACGACCACTTGATGATGATTGCCCAACTAAAAATATAATGTTAGTTTTAAATTTGTTTTTGGGGGTAAATTCCTGCTTTCATTTAAAAGAATGCAAAAAAAATAAAATAATAAAGGGCTTATTTTTACTGTTTCATCTTAAAAAAAACACTTGTTTGGTTTGCAGACGTAGCTATTCTTAATACGAGTAAAACACTAATTAAACTTATATTTATTAGAGAATAATTAATGGATGAGTACGTAGCGGCAACATTAGAAAGAAAGAAAGAATTACATTTGAAATAGGAAGATCTATCGTTGTCGATCACCAGCTGAAAGATACAGAAAAGAAAAAGGACTAAACATATCTTTGAAAGCAAGCGCATGAACTTACGGCATCCATAACTTTTCATTCCACAAAATTTATACTCTTATCAGATAAGATTCACACAGGATCGGAGTTACGTTTAAGCTCAGGATAATTATACTAAAAGTCAAATCAACTCAAGCTTTGTAATTATATATATCTAGTTTTTTTTTTCCCTTTAATTTTCACAACAGTGTAAAAAATATCATGAAACATATTCTTCTCAGTAAGATCAGCCCTGCCATAGTTTCACCCTGATGCTGCGCAAACTGTAAAGAAACTTTTGGACGTCGTGCCTCCCTCCCCACAGCCATAGCGACCGCTGGTGAGTGGCTGTGCCTGTCATTTATCGCCGACGAGCGACGGCGACCAACGAAGATGATGGTTATCATTCACGTGCCGTTCTTCCACTTGCATTGCCTTAATATTTTAAGGGGGTCGATGCCCTGACTGAGTGAGTTCGAAGACTGCGCTCTGGATGCAGCTGAGTGGTCAATGGTCAAACATTTTAGAGCAGGCAATCAGAGACTACAAGAGAGATTGGCTTCCATGGAAGAAGAAAGAAATTGCTGAAGCTCGTTATGTTTTTCCAGATTAACATTTGATAGTTAGACTCCAAGTGGAATTTTACTTGACAGAATTTACTGATGCAGAGCTTCGGGAGTTGGGATCGATCAAACGTAGCTCTGCTAGAGAACAACTTGCTCACTCGCCCCGATGAACCAATGAGACATGAACTTTTTCTACCTCTTAATCATCGAGTGGGCCTTTGCCCGAAACTGAAACCATACAAGCTCTACACGTTGACTTGGGACGAGATGGACAAGATTAGCTTCTAATTGTAGACTCGCAGAAGTTATTGCTTCGTACGTAGAAGTGCACGTATACGCACGAATTTATACAGGAAAAGACAGGTAAAATTATGCCTTTTAAAAAAAAATTAAAAAAAATACGAGGGCAATTCCGTAAATTTGCGAGAAAGTCCTGCAAAGTACTACTGCGTGTCGACGTCTCTACGGGCTATAAAGCTAGAGACGGTGCGGAGGTGATCACAAAGCGGCAGGAGAAGTTGAGTGGTAGGAGGCGATGGATCCGGTCGACGCCTTCTCGGCGAACGTTTACAAGTGGGACCCGCGCGCTGCGACGCCGCACCCATGCCGCCTCGTAGAGCCCCTCCCTCTGCCACCGCTGCCGCCGCCGCCGCCGCAGCCGCTGGCTCCGCAGCCGGCTGCCGAAGCAGAGGATCAGCGACCTAGGGAACTGGGCGAGGTGTTCTCCGGATACGGCGTGCGGTACGCAACGGTGGCGCGGATCGGTGAGTTGGGATTCACGGCGTCGACGCTGGTGGGCATGACGGAGGCGGAAGTCGACGATATGATGGCCACCCTCGCTCACCTCTTCCGGTGGGACCTCCTCCTCGGCGAGCGCTACGGCATCAAGGCCGCTCTCCGCGCAGAGCGGCGCCGCCTGGTAAACTCCCGCCTTATGCTCCAGAACCGCGCCCACCACCGACTCGACGACGACGGCCGTCGCCTCCTTTTCCTGAACGACCATCAACTCCAAGGCAACAGCATCGCCCTCGACGCTTTTTCTCAAGAAGGTCATCTTATGCCAGTCCAGTCGATTAATTCTCTTCGCTCCGCTTCTAATATCAACCCTCCTATTAATTCCATGAAAATGGCGACCCTGCTTTTGGCAGGACTATCAGAGGAGCCGGTGCAGCTCGAGAAAGAAGCAGCAGGGAGCGGAGGAGAGGCCGCCACGGGCGTCGCCAAGAAGGACGTCAAGGGCAAGGACAAGAAGAAGAGCAGTGGACAGAAGAAGAAGAAGAAAAGGAGATCATTTCAAGAAGGGGAGGAAGAAGAGGATGACGATGAGGAGGAGGAGGAAGAGGAAGAGGAGTGGGGGTCAGGGTCGGAGACGTCGGGCAAGAGCCTCCGAGCGGAGCGACAGAGGGAGCACCCGTTCATCGTGACGGAGCCGGGGGAGGTGGCTCGGGCGAAGAAGAACGGCCTCGACTATCTTTTCCACCTCTACGACCAGTGCCGCCACTTCCTCCTCCAAGTGCAGGCCCTCGCCCGCCAGCACGGCCACAAGTGCCCCACCAAGGTCTGTACTTCCCTTCTCTCTCTAGCCTCTAGTCTACCCCCCTGCCTCCACGTAGCCCGGTAACAGAGTGGTGGCCCACTCACGCCTCCCCAGCCGTACCACGTGTCAGGACCGCCTTGGTTGTTATGAATGGCGAGAGGAGTTGTCTTGTCGAGAGGGCGGGACGATTTGACCACTTTATGAATCCGCATGCCTGGTCGCCGCCCGACACCAAACATCAAACGGGACCCCTGCTTCCGTGACACGTCACGAACTACCTACACCATCAACGCCGCCGTACTGAAGCCTCTTTAGCTCGTCGGAATTCGTGCTGAAGCTTAGCCTTTCTCCGGCCTTCTCTTCTCTTCCGTTGGCCACTGTATTTGTTTGGTGAATCGAAAAGCATAGAACTTTATACTGTATACGATTGTAATGCAGGTTACAAACCAAGTGTTCCGATACGCGAAGAAGGTGGGGGCGAGCTACATCAACAAGCCCAAGATGAGGCACTACGTGCACTGCTACGCGCTGCACTGCCTGGACGAGGAGGCGTCGAACGCGCTGCGGCGGTCGTTCAAGGAGCGGGGGGAGAACGTGGGGGCGTGGCGGCAGGCGTGTTACAAGCCGCTGGTGGCGATTTCGGCGAGGCACGGCTGGGATATCGACGCCGTCTTCAGCGCCCACCCTCGCCTCTCCGTCTGGTACGTCCCCACCAAGCTCCGCCAGCTATGCCATCTCGCCCGCAGCAACGCCAACGCCTCCACCAGCTCCGTCGACGGGCTTCCCACGCCGCCGCCGCCGCCGCCGATCATGTTCTAAGTCCCTTTCCGCCGATCCATGCACTGGGTTTGAGTATTTCTGCCTCATGTTATGAGATTGATTTCGGTCGACGGAAATATGAACGATATGGTTTTTAAGATCTGGAATGGTTAGGAAGTTTTTGTTCTTTCTTTATTTGGAAAAAAAGGATCCAGGTAATCTGATGTTTATAGATTTTAGAGATGTTAAATACTCTGTCGGAGGTTGCATCTTAATATAATACATACTTATTGAGTGAGTTCATTTGTAATGTTGTATTATATGAAATGCATGCTTTATTGAATAAAAATTATATAGTTATTTATTGTTAGTAACACAGTTGTTCTTAAAAAAAAAACTCAAATGAGAGCGAGCACTGGACCCAAATCTCACAGTAGCAAGAGTTCAAAATTCATACTATGGAAGTAACTCAAAATGCACAAAATCCAGAGAAGAGAGAAGGCCAAGGAAGGAGTAAAATCCACAGAGAAGACCTTCTTGAACCACAATCAGGTTATAGCATCCTGTCAAACTGGAGCTTGTATACATTGTATATTTCTCTTATAGTCAGCCAAAATCTTAAAGCTCTTCCTGCGTCGTCTTCTTCGCAGACTTTTTCTGACTTGATTCGCTGTTTAAATTGCCCAAGAAAGCAAGCAAAGCAACTGGGTTTTGTGCCACAAAACTACCAAAAATGGAGAAATCAAAGCTGCAGATTTTTCTGTTTAAAATCAAGTCTCGTTACATGTCTGCTCACAGGTCTCAGACTTAGTCGGCCAAGATCTGCGGCATGAGTCTCTCCAAGTCCTTCGTAGACTCTGATGGAGAGCCAGTTGCGTCAGGAGAAGCTTCCACATTTGCAACTGTAGGACTACCATGATGTTGCTCTTCGATGCCATTTGCAGTTCTTGACCTGCTCGACCGGGACCTGATATTGAGCCCCATAGGAAAGGGTTCCTGCATACAAAAATCCACTTAATGTTTGAATGTTCCAAGGGATCCAAATCTCAAAGGCTGAGGAGTCTCACAAAATTCTCCAGTTAGAAGGAAGAATAATGAGCAGGGTATAAACAGTTATGCAACTTTTTATTTACATAATAACATAGTAAAGAAAACAAATATCATTCGAATTTCATCGACAGTTAAGCAAAACAAGAACCTACTGGATAAATCATAACTTTGAAGCATGTCAAATAATTCCACAAGAAGTGGCTAATTCAGAATATATATGCACGAGATCTCTTACAATTAGCTATGTCTCAAGTACTTCACCTTACAAAACAAATATTTGAACAAGGTGAAATACAAAATTTGAAGGGCTGTGAAATGATACTCAATTCATGTGGGAAATTTAGAAATGCAAATTAGGTAACCAAGGTAGCAGAACACATTCATACTCAATTCACTGTAAGCAGAAGACTTGGAAAAGTGAAATTTGAACAAAATGGAGAACAAAAATTCAGTATCAGAGTACCTGGTCCCCTGCATTTGGACCATCTGAATGGAAAAGGATAGGACGACAACGTTTATCTTCATTCATTAGACTAGAATTCTGGAAATGAGTAATAAGAGCAGATTTCCCTTGAATTCTAGCGTATGCAAGTGAAGCAACTTTCTCACTGTTAAATTTTTCCCATTTCTTGCCATTGAATGACTGCACAGAGTGGAATACCGTTCTTTAACATCTTTTCAAAGAATAAAGGAAAATTATTTGACCATGCTTTGACAAATTCATAAGCACTAAGAGAAAAAGACAGATATGAGTAGTATTAACAAACTGATCATTCTTTAGCTGAGATACTCAACCATATCTCTTTTTTTCCCCTAGGAAAAGACTAATGCAAAAATTAAATTCATTTCAATAGAAAGTACTCAACCAACCTGATGAAATGGAATGATGTGCTGAGGTTTGGTCATGTTTATAAATGCATATCCAACATTGCACTTGTTCTGACAAAAGATTGGAACATTACGAATTAGATAAGTAAATCATTAAGCGCCAAGCGCATCAAGGATGTGTAGTTTACCTTAAAATCAATTGGTAAATAGAAAAAGTCATAAGTGCCGCGATGATTTTCATCGATTGCAGCCAACAACATCTTGGAAGTATACCTGCAAACCAGTTTATAACACTTCATTTTAGTTATGGATTCGTTTTGGCAATGAAAACAAATGGTTAGGGAATTTATTGAAGTGAAATACAGAATTACATACTTATTAGGAATGTTTTTTAGCATAAGTGTTGTACGGGAGTCTTCACCACGTATAATAAGTTCAATATCAAGTTCATACTGCTTTTTGCTATCAGCCTGATTAGAATTTGCATCATTTCTTCGACTCTTAATACGATCAATTGGACCATCAAGTGAACTAGGTGTAAGAATCATAGCACTCCTACCATGGAAGATCTGGCCCCTTTGTTGAGATGAAGAGATCCCCACAAGCGAAGGGTTAGGGTCAATACAATTTCCAATAGCATGAGCGGGGAGGCCACGAGAAGCAATTTCCATTGGATGCAGCTTAGGAATGTCAGAAAACCTCATGTTTCCAAGAGATCCAGGAAGCAAAGCATGTGAATCAGTGGCAGTCCCACCGTAGCCATGTCGTTTGTCCCAAAGTGGAGTGACTTGAGGTGCCGAACCAGCATGGTGCAAAGGTCGAACTGTATTCAGCATATGACATGATGATCTTAGATCCCTATGCATCTGAGATTGATCATGAGTGGGGACGTTGTTCACAAATGATGACAAATTTGACCATGATATCGGGCTAGGGGGTGGGTGATGATATGCATTTGAATTATCCCAAACATATGGTTGCCCATTAAGAGGGAAACTTCCAATTCCAGTAAATCCAATAGCTGTAGGAAGACAATGAATGAATAAGCAAAGAGATGACAAAAAAAGTAAGTTAACGAATCACATTGATAAAACTCAATATACTTCACATTTGCAACTGAGGAAAATAAGGAGTACATAAAGTTTTAGTGTTCACCATTATTGTACTGATTAAGGGTACCAGAGCCCACTTCCTGGAGAAATCTGTTATTGGTTTCTTCAGCAGATCTCAAGTTGACATTAAAGCTCATAGCTGACATCAGATTTGGGGATTCACATGGAATGCCATTTGTTGTTCCATTATGAAAATCTGGAAGTGAATGAGGATGGAAACTAGTTATGCCTTGCCCTTGAACTCCAAAATTGAACTGGTTTAATGAATGGCTAAGATCTGTATGAGCAGCTTGATTGTAGTGACCACTTATGGATGCAAATCCCAAAGTTGATGATAAATTCTGGGATACAGCGGAAGAGATAGCATGGGATGTGGCCTCTGTGAATGGGCTAATTGGTGCACAAACTGTAGAGTGAAGTCTATCGAAAGATCTATTTTCAAGACCATTGGGTGCAATTATTCCACGAGACACGGATCCTGAAAACCCAATAGAACATAAATAAAATTTTGGCATTTAATGAACATAAACTGTCTTGAAAAATGCATAGGATGGATCTTCATAGGGAATAAAAGGCATGATAAGGGTACCAAAACATCCTGATTTAGAGTGACCATCACTACCCGACTTCCATCCATTTGATGCTTCCTGCTCCAACTCTGGAGATTGCATCAAGCTGCCCATTCAAGAAATAGGTCACTCATGCATGATCCATAAGGGAGGAGATAATCAACAAATGAGAATAACAAGAAAAGTGTCTGGCATGGAAAAGAATTAAAAGCATAAAAATGGAAAATACGGATATGTGATCTGTGTATAATAATAGTTAATGAGCAAGGTTTTACAAAGAAGAAATTATATGCTATATATCACTGTGATTGGTCAAACCAAGATAAAAATCACATATGAAAACCAACAAAATCAACCTGACATAGAAAAGAACTAAATTTAAACCAAAAAATACTAAACCAACTCGAATATCAAGCCAAGTTCACTTTGATTGCCACAAGACCAACAATATAATATTCCAAGAAACTTGTCCTCCAAGTGAATATGCATATATTGAAGCTCTCCTGTAGTTAACTTTTCCTCTCTAATTTTGGTTGATGCTCCATATGCATGGTAAAATATTTATTTAAAGCTTCGTAAATCAATTGGTGTCTGCCAAAGAAAATTTGAGGGTGGCCTCTTCATCAATGATCTTGCTATCAATAACCCCACTTCTCTTCTAATAGTGGCTGAGGTAGAAAAACATCTACTCCATGGTCATGATCTATGATTGACTAGATCTCATACAATCCTTATCCTAGTTGTCGATCAACAAAGCAATCACTCCCTTTATTGTCTTGCATGCATGTCACTTGGGCATAAGGACAGAAACATCTTCAAGCATCACAATATCAAACTACTAAGACTCTTTTTTCTTAACATATACCACAATGCATATTCCTCTTTATCTCAAACGCCTCACAACTTTTCTCACTCTACTTATCTCTTTTCAACATCAAAACATCATACTCCAAAAATCTTGTCACTCAGAGCATCTCCCCTAGCAGCCTCTAGTTCATTAATGCCGTTTACAAGGTCATGTCCATATGGCGTACTTGGGACCTCCTCGAGTTAAGTCTGTGGCTGGATTCATAATTGCAAGACTTATATGATTCATAATTTGTATTGTAAGATACAATTCAATTTGGCAGCACATATTATATTATACGAATTTAACATTTAAATAAGTTGTTACTATTCTATAAGACTCAATAAAAATCATATTTTAGCAATTCTAGAAAGGGGGAAATTCATTAGAAATAAAATCTGACCAACTAAAATTTAAACCCAAACACTAAAAAATTAGACATAACCCATTTTGAAAATGGAGATGATTTTATTGTTACATAACATAGATGAAGAGTTAGGGAACGGTGGAAACTGATTTGGGAAAAGAAATCATGACGCATAGAGACTCAAGGTCAATAGCAAGGGTGATATCACTCTTATTGCGTCTTGTCACATAGAGACTCAAGGTCGATAGCGAGGGTGATGTCACCCCTCTTATTGTGAAGATCTCTTTGGTTGTGCCTTCATAAAAAAATTAATGAGCTAAATTTGACCCATAGTCTTCTAAATTTGTCCGACAATACACTTGTATACAACTCCTTTATATCCTTGCCTAATTAGGACAAATAAGTACAAGGAGGCTTAGATGAGCAACGATGATCACAACCACCACAATTAATCAAGAAGTTAGGGAGCTATTTTTAATTGGCTAGTCCATGCAAGTTTTACTTGGTTGCCATATGAAGCTTGCCAGTGCTTCTTTGGATATTCATCTTTTATTTTCCTACCTTTCTTCTTTGGGTCCTTGAGAACATGCCATAAATGTAAACCTATTTCGGGCATTTATTTTATATGGATGAGGATTTTGCCTTCCTTTTCCCTCAACAAAACAACTTGCCGAATCAGAGACTCAAACTGCAATTAAATTAACATAAAATGGTCTAGGAATCAAAATTATTCAAAAACAAGAAAGTCTATGGCATGCTAGTAAACTGGAATGAGAAAGGTTACAACAATGAGTGGCATGCATCAAAGAGTTCAAACGACTCTAGTTAAGATACCCATATATCTTACTCCAATCTTGGATCACAAAAATGAATCATCTTTCATAAATAGAATACAAACTATATATAGGCAAGCGCTTAATTGAATATTTGCCCATCGTCCTTTAAACACTCAACGAATGATGAAACACAAAATCTAGTGCACATTGGTCAATATTGATGTCAACAACATTCTCTTAAAAACACATCCTGCATAGTGAATACAATGTTAGCTATTCTCTATGCTAAGAACTAAGTTCTCAGTGGTTTATCAGGTAATACAACTTATTCACACTGATGTGTTCGTTCTCAACATTCAAAATGTTGTAGCAAAAGTCTTAAAAGCTTATTTGAATAATTTCACATGAGTGCGGCATATAGGCCTAATTTCTATGAGGGAAGGTACACCTAGAGAAAGAGAGAAGGTAGGGGAAATAATTAATAAAAATGGTTAGGAAATTTTTTTCTAAGATTTGGTGATAGAAGCAAAGAATTAGAGTTTCCCTTCTAACCATTTTCTTGGAGGCGAGAAAAGATGGAGAGAAACTTAAATTTCAAAAATTTATTTGTCAAAACTATAAAACAAATATATCTGAAAAGAAAATAATTTAAATCATTTTGGGCCAGATTCACTCTCCATTGCACATGAATAGTGAATACTATCTTTTTTGCCCAAAGTGCGGAAGCAAATTTGGTACAAACTAAGAAAAATTTTGCCTAGTTCTTTTCTTTCCTCTCCATTTTCACCAAAATAAATAAGGAGAAAGGGCTGCTAGAGAAATCTTTTTGCTACCTTATTTCAGTCCATATTTCCTTGTCTTGTAAGAAACGTTGTCTAAAGGTTTAGATGGTTGGACATTAGTGATCTCAACTACTTGTCAACCAAGAAGATGGAGCACAATCTACCACAACTTCACCATCCAAAACAAATATATGAAATTGACCCACAAATAGCAACAAAGATTCCCCACCCTTCTTGATTGTTCAGAAGAAAAACCATCTATATATCAACCTTGAACTCCCTATGATGGACTAAAAAGCTTTAAATCATTCAACAATTAGCATATATTCACAATTAAGTTATACATTAGACATTTTGGTATTGTTTCCCTTCTTTCATCTGTACAATCAGATGATGTCAGATCGAGTTAGAATCATACATCTTCCACTTGCTTTAAGACACCACCAATTAGAAAGGAAAAGATAGATATAGTTTCGATACAAGGAACTACCTAACTCAAATTATCGTTATTGCTAAATAGATTTTATGAGTTATTGAGTTCTATGTAAATATCATTTTCAGTAATTAATACATTCAGTCAACTTTAACATTCAATGACGAAAATCATATTGCAAATTGTAGATAAAACTAAAATTATGTCCTAAAATACTAATATTAGTTTTATATTGACAAAGAATAGAAAATTGAGGGGGAAATGCATGGTTTGAAATCTCGTACTATGATAGGTGAAACGGTCGAAATGTATAAGGACAGTCCGATGCACAAAGCTCCTGCCAATATAGGATCTTGGGGAAAGGTCTGACCACATTAGGTCTATTGTACGCAGTCTTATTCTGCATTGCAAAAGGTTGTTTCTACGACTTGAATCCGTGATCTCCAGGTCACACGACATCAATTTTACTAGTCAAAATGTATCATTTTAATAAATTACCGAAACTTGACATTGCTCAACATCAAGACAATGTCTCCTATGTCATTATATCGATCATGTCGACGAGTATCATTTCATGTCAACATGCATCACCCTTTGGTATGCTAAAATTGAGATAATGTATTCGTTTATTTTATTTTTTAGTTTGTCTATAATGTCAAAATCATAGCATTGCAAGTAGAAAGCAAATATAGATTATCTTTTTATTTATCTCTTTCCTCCTTCCACCTCCAATTTACGACTGGCACCATATATCGGAATGTCGGTACGATGCCAAATAGTAAGGTTTCAATCAAAGACTAAACATGGCAAGGCTTGAGTTTCCGAACCTTGATCTATACATTTATTTTTGACGGACTGAGTAGTTTTAAAAGGGTAAAAGTCCAAAATAAATTGTCATTTTTTTATTATGCAAAGAATAATATTTATTGCCATCGCATGAATTTAAATAACTACTGAGATAACATTGATCTTCAACTGGATGAACAAAATAGATAAAACCCTTGGCAAAACATAAATGGCAAACTCTGCCCAAGGTATACTGTGTGAGTCCTGAGAGCCTAAATAATTCAGGGTGGTTTATGCATTAAACATAGAACTTAGATTCAATTCAACTCTTTGTTCAAGACAAATTAACAAAGATAATGAAACATAGAACATTATTACGTTGCCACCAGATAAGCATGATAGTCATTAGTAATCATTAAAGCTCAAAATTCAGAATATAATAGGAAAAGCTAGTCCATTATTATTATTCACTACAAGATTTTATAGAAAATGAACTGCTATAGGATGAATTGTAAAAATATCAATATATGACTGAGTTCATTTGGATAATACTACCGTCTTGCACCTCCAGGACGGCTAGACTCAAGCTTGATTTTCTTGCCTGCAATATCACTCCTGTTTAAAGAATGAAGTGCAGCTTCGGCAGCTCTCACATCATAAAATTCTATAAATTTATGATTATGCTTATGAGGTGTTTCACGTATCTGGAGTCAAAATTTCTATTTTCAGCATCCATACCATTTCTGTATATGAGCAAAATGTAAAAGCAACAATCAGAATACTTATCACCTCTTTGATTTCGCCATAAGGACCAAATATGTGACGAAGATCATCATTTGAAATAGATGAATCAAGGTTGAATACCACAAGTGTCCCCTGGTTTATGTCTTTCTCTGATGGATTGTCCTGACAATTAGAAATGAATTAACAAACGACGAGGTAAAAGTCTCTGGATACATTATCCACAATGGATGAACAAGTTTCTATGAAATAAAGAACCAAGCATCAAGGAATCACTTCGATAGGATATTTCACAGTTTAGGCATAACCAGAGGAATCCAGTTTACATTACCCAAGATACCATTTCATTTTATTGAAAGCTACAAAGCTGGGTATGGTGAATTATTTCAGAAGGCTATAATAGACTATAAACTTTTAATTACTACCAATTCCACTACAACAAATAGAGTAGGAAGTCTGAACATGTGATGTAGTTTACCTTTGGAATTGAAAAATGGATGTCAAGCTTCCTCCGCCTCAATGGCTTATTTTGAAGTGATTTCATCGCATTTCGGGCTGCTCTTATGTCGTAGTAAGAAATCATAACAAAACCTCGATGTTTACAGGCAGTGTAGATTGTCCGTATCTCACCATATTGCTGCAAAATTTCAGTATATCCAATCAATACCAGCTAACTCTGTGGCATCTAATATTCAAACTTAACAAACAGTTGTTGTGCAACAATATAAGGAAAATATCAATGACAAGAAAACCAACAGTTGAGCGCCTCAGTAATGTTAGCGAAAAACAAAAACATTATTACAAGAATAAGTACCTCAAAAAGAGATTTTAACTCAGCATCTTCAACATTGCTATTAATGTTTCGAACAAAAAGAGTTCTTGAAGGGTGTTCACCAAAAGGGTGTTCACCAGAAAATAAGCCATTTAGTGCACTTAGCTGCTCATTAGCTGCTTCTACAACAAGTTCAGAAGCTTTATTGGCATCAATAGTATCATCAACTTCTAGTTCCATACCTCCGCCACTGTAGAATATGTCATCATCAATTTCACCTCTATTATGGACTCGACCAACAAATCCAATATCATCATTAACACCAGATAGTAAATCATCATCATCAGGAAGAAGGTTTCCTATTGTTCGAGCTTCTAGTTCTTCCATTGATTGAAAAGGCTCATCTTCATCTAAGTTATTTTCATCTCTGGACTGACAGAAAGTGACATTGCTTGATGATAATTGCACTGCCTCATCAAAAATGATAGAGATGATAGTCAAGATTACATTTGGAAATCTGCTAAAGCATGTAATAGACCTCTGTAAAAGGAAACATTCATAGCAGAACATTGTCAAAAAATAACAGCATATTAACTCCACAAAGATGAAAAGGAACATACACTTTTTTACAAATATATCTGATAAAGAACTTGAGAAAAATCTGTCATAAAGGGGTCCACTCTGATGTTTGGGTTCCCTGATTGCGGAAGTAGATAGACTGGAAAGATCAGATTGGAGAGATGAAAAATGATCAACATCTTTCCACGAATTTGATATGCCAATCATCTGCTCCCTTTGCATACAAAGTCCACTCTGCCCTAGATTTTTCTGGGGGTGAGTTCCTGCCATAGGAACTTAATTAGTGGAGATGAAACTGACTAATTTCTTAACATCGATTGTCACTTCTTGTGCTCCTGCAGTAGACAAACACTAACACACTTGAAGACATGGTAGTGCAGGAAGAAAAAGTAGAGAAAACAAAAGCCTCCAATAAGGATTCACAAAATTCAGAAACAATGAGCAAATCTATAGACAATATACCAAAATTTAGTTACTTTCCAAACTCCTGCCAACCATATGGAAATCTACTTCAGCTATGTCTTTACTCAATTTGAAAAGCTTACCAAATGAGTTGCAAGACAGACTAGACAGAACCCAAACTTAAAATCCCACTAATAGTTCACACATCAATCTTTGAAATGGAAAGTTTTAAAAGCTTCCCATTTATATGTCACACAGCAATCTTTAAAATGGAAGGTACTAAAACTTCCCATCGATAGCTAACACAACAATCTTTGAATGGAAGGCTGCAAAACTTCCAAATGATAACGCTCAGAAAAATCTTTTAAATGGAAAGCTGTAGTCTTTCTAAAATGGCCAACCGAGATCGGTGCATTACCAAAGGAGTTAATTAAAATAGCCCTTGAACGCGAAGAAATACACTTCGGACTTTCTTTCTCATTCGCATAGGGTTACAGATAGATCCCAATGTGCACAATCATTAACAGTCAATACAAACGTTAAATAAAGTTTTATTGCTCACCATGATGATCGCCTGATTTCTTCAAACCAACTTGCCTCTGCAATAATAGATATATCAAAAAGGCAAACACAGAAAATTGAGGCGTCATATGATAAAAATAATATCAATGTTTCTCAACGAAAAAAAAAAGAGAGTGAAGAAAACCGATCAAGTAGAGGGAGAGTACTCAGGAAAGAGAGCACATGGTCACTTAGTTATTCTTGTAAACCTAGGTAATTACCTCCGTTAGAAAGGCTAGCTCCTCGAAGAAGAGGGAAGAGTCCTCAGAATTCCGAACAAATGGAGACAGGCCGTTATGTTCCATGATTCTAGTCGGCATCTCGTGGCAACTGAGGAGAAATGAGCCCAATATCCTTTTTGGATAATGTCAGTTGTCCTCAGTCAAAGGTCACCCTCTGCCGCAGATCCAAGCAAAAAAGACAGAATCAGATCAAGCAACCACTATCTCCTCATCAATGAAACAGTCGAGAAGACGATTAACCTCTTTAAACGAGCCGAAAGGCGGAGGAGGAGGAGAAAAGATAAAAAGATCAAGCTGACAAGAAAATGGCGAGGCTTCAAAATTTTTCCCAAAAAAAAAAAAAGAGTAACATTTGGTCTACAAAATTGCTTCTTTTGTCAGCGAAAGAAACAGAACCAACAATTGAAGTTAAAGCATGGAAAAAGAAAATGTGCTAACATTCAAACCAACTGACAAGACAAAAACAAAAGCAAGTAGAAAGATTTGAGGAATTCGATTGTTTAAGCACAGGAAAATCATGCCTCCACCAGAGCTCTGACCTCAAAAACCAATCTTTCCTAACAGATCGCTTAAATTATGAATCGCAGATAAAACCAAAACTCTCATCGAGTAAAATAAATAGGAGCAAAAAAAAAAAAACTCACCAGATTGCTCTCTCTTCCATCAAACCATAGACTGCGCGAAAAAGCACGAACGGAGCTGGAGCGGGCGGTAATTTAAAAGAAGCTACTCGCGGAAGTATAGATTACAATGCAAGGCAAAGAGGAGGGGGCGACGGCCAACGACTCAAACGAGCAAGGAAGGTAATTCCACGGATGATTCGCCTCGGCATTCATGCCGTTCGTGAACGTCCAAACCCCGTCCTTCAATGCCACTTCCTTCTTTTCCCCTCCAACGCCATCAGGACGAGAACCCCGCCTCACCTCCGCCCGCCACATTCCAATATCATATTTTTGTTTTTCCCCCACTCACTCACTCCCACACTTCCTCCCTCTTCTCAGTAGTTGTCGTTTTCTCGAGATTTGGTCCGGCGACACCGAGTCCGGTGAGAAGCTCGGACGGTTTACAGCATGAATCGCCGCGCGCAGTCCCCCTCTGCCTCTACAGTTTTTCCGAAAAAGAAGCGGAGAAGAGCAGAGCGCACGGAGGACCAGACCGCCGTGGCAGCGGCAAGGGGGTACCAGGGGGGATTGGGAGCTGGTGGGAATTAAGAAAAATTGATTATCTTGCGACAAACGGGGAGGAAGAGGAAGAGGAAGACGAAGACGGAAACGGCGGTGCTGCTGTGCCGTTATTTTGGCTTTGTCCTGTTCTGTTGCGGAGTTACATAACGCTTCGGGACACCATCGCCCACGTTGCGTTCCGATCTAAAGTAGAGTCCAACGTTCGAATCACGTAACGGAATCTATCACTGTGCGGGAATATCTCCGTCGTCCATTGACACTATCACCCTCAACATTTCCCACTATTTACTCATACTTATTCCTATGCATCATAATTTTAACTATTATTATCATTTTATTTACAAATAAAATTTATTTTTTCTATCCGCAAAACAAATTGACTCAACACCAAACTCATTCATTAACTATGCCCTTAAATAGATACATGTTTAAATAAAATATCTATCTAAAAATTTTCTAATATTATAAATCACATCTTTGAAGACTTTGATGCCTCTTAATTAATTAATTTATTTATTTATCTTTATTCTCTTCATTTATTAAGATCTACTGTACTTTTTCTACCTCGATATTTATTAAATTATTTGATTTTTTTAATCAATTACATTAAAATAATAAACTGGATAGGCAGATTGAGCGTGGCATTTCCGAACGGGCGAGGCTTCGCGCCTTTCCACTTTTGCACGCATGCTGCCACGTGTCGTCTCGTGTTTCATTTTCCCCGCTAAGCCACCCGCAGTGCCGAGTTACGGTGGGCCCGACGGAAGCCTGTCCAATAAGGTCCCGGTAAGAAATGCTTCAATTTCCGGGCGAAAGCGATTCGAATTTATTTACTTTCACGGGGGTCAGAAACCGTCACGAAACAGACGGGTCCCACTCTTCGCGCGGATTACGTCATGCCACGGATGCGAATCCTGAATTATACGCAATCAAACCAGCTGCGGTCCCAGTGGTTGATCTGCTGGCTCCTGTCCGCGACGAACAGCAGAAGGCTCCGGACGCCGACGGTGGCCTGCGCGAGGGATTACAGCGTGAGCGTGACTGAAGGCGCAAGATAAGGTGGGGGAGGAGAGGATTCCCTTACGGCCGTCTGATCGGCATCAGAGGGACCAGGCGGGATGTCCTTTATCTCGGGGAGCTGGGAGTGTGCGCTCATCAGTCACAATTTTTTTTAATAATATTTGCTGCAATTAACTGACATTTACCTTTAACAGGCAGCAAGTAATGAAATGTTGATGACGTCACTTGCCATTTTAAGAAGCTTACGGCTCCATGATATGAGGATAAGATGATGCCCTGGTTTTTTCTTTTTTAAAAAATAAAAAAGGTTTGTTAATATAAATGAAATTTCAGAAAATATATATTTTTAAACTATATATAGATATATATATCGATCATGTTTTGCCTTTTCATTAATACTGAAAAGACATTGGTTTAGGAGTAGTTGATCAATCACTGTTCTTCACTTCTCTGTTATCACATGTGGATGTTTCTTTGTGCCTCTACGTTAGAGTAAACGAGAGCTTCATCACAAAGACGCATACATCCAAACAGTTCTTATTAAGAATCAAGCTCCATCTACTTTTCCTAAAGTCTCCTTTCCCTTGCATGTGTTTGAACAATAAACAATGTCGATGGGCAGGGACAAGATTCCTTCGCCATGGTAATCCTGCTTTCAGTAATCATTTAAGGCACCCAAAAACCAAGTTTCTTACTTAAATCCAAGCAACCTACACCTGCACAGTACCTACCCTATCTGCCTGTGCCATCATCCTGAGAAAATTAGCAGAGCAAAGGGACGCCAATTTCAAAACCTGTAATGTCAGAAAAACTTACAGCAGAATGATCGAGGAACTAGTTTGGCCATCAGGCATGAATGTTTTGCTGAAGTAATGAGTTTTGGATTGTCTGTCACAGTCTCACAGAGTGGTCCTGAGTGGGAGTGGAGCCAACTCAAGAACAGTGGCTGTGATTTGTTACCGCCATGAAAGCTTGCGACCGAGCGTCAGATCGGCCTGCATGAACTGCAGCATCCAAGTGATTGCTAGAATCATGCGTGGCTCCGGAGAACTGATACTGTTCATCATGTCAGATTTCGTACCAGTTGACAACGAGGTGTTCTTAGACAGCCAAATTACTCCTTCATCTTCTTTTTATTCTTCTTTTTTTTTGCTGAATTAAAATTTAATGTTGGTTTCTGAGCAGCTAAGAACACTTTAGAAAAAGGAATTGAGTTTGCAAAATCAGAGATGAACTGAGAGGAGCCTTTTGCCAACAAGAGGGACCCAATGCAGAGAATATGATAGTAAACAAAACAAAGCAAAGGGAGGGAAATGAGGTTGAATGCTGAAAATCCTTCCTATCCACTCTAAGAAGTGTAACATCAAATCAAATCAAGATTGCCACTGTCCTCCCTCTGCTGTCAATTATATCATCCAACAGGCAACTGCAACTGCTGTCAATTTCTGCTCGTTTACTATTTACTCTTCTTTTTCTACCTTCATGAACTTGGTTCCAACATTTGATGAAACATGGTCCAATAGAATAACAATCTCTTGAATTGATGGGCAAAAAACAAAAGCTCTGAAGGCAAACAAGGACCAGCCTGAAACTCTCTTCCTTTTTTATGTAGAGTTCTTAATGGCTCAACCTACACTGGGTGTAGGTCAAGCAGATATAAGATAAGTGTGGAATGCTTTGAGCCCTGAAAACTCATGCTCCTTTATGATTTCATTATCAACTGACAGCCTAAAGCATCCACTGGCAGCAGTAGTTTAGTCTCTAAACAATGATTGATTGGGTGCAGATTGATGGACAGAGAAATAAAACATGTTGGTGGAGTGGTTTTGTCATGATAACAGGAATCTCCCTACAGAAATTAGCTGTTCTTCACATTTCAAGCGTCTCTGTGCAATCAAGGATGAGCAAAAATTAACAAAAAAAAAGACTTTTTTTCTTTTTCTTCTTCTGAAGTTTGAAAAGAGTATTTTATTCAAAGTGTAAAGTGTTCTGCCAACTCTATCACATTCTTTTTATTTAAAATTTTATTTTTTTGTTGCCTCAACTTGATTTTTTATAGAAAAGATACATCAACAGAGTTCTACATGAGAAGAGTCTTGAGCCCACAATAGCTGCTAGCCCAAAATCACCAGTCACACAGCCTTCAAGCAAATAAAATTGCTAGTGTTGCTGTTGGAGTTGATTGGAATTGAATTGAGATATAAATTTTTTTAGAAATCAAAAAAACTAGTTTCATAGTCATTGAAGTAGAGTAAAATTATATCTGGTCAGTTGAACATTTCGGGAAAATAAATCATGAAATTCCTCCAAAAGACTGGAATATGGAATTACTTGACTAATTTCTCTAGAAAATGAGGGCTTAAGTGTCGAATATAACTTCAATTTCTTACATAGATAGTAGTTTACTAGTAACTAAATCTTATCGATATTGACATTCGATTCCTCCTACGATTTCCAATCAACTCGTCGGATGAAAATTCATGTAAAGATTTGCCTAAACTTTTTGATGCATCTCTACAAGAAGATCAAATACCTTGTCTTCCATCCATGTTTAAAGTGGTTGATATGGTTCTCTCTTAAAGTGGAAGAGATCCTCAAATTAAAGCAATCAATAAGGTCATTGTCCATGGAGATTACAATATTAATGGGGTGGTAGCTTGACCCACCCCCAACCATCCCTTGCACATTTGACACATCGGCACCATTAGCGAGGCATATTGGCCCCGAAGGAGATAATCTCCACTGACTTTTGCAGGATTTTCTTTCAAAAAATTGTTTTCTAATGATCGAGCAAAGAATCATATCTTTTAGGTTATTGCTTGTGGCACAGATGGAATGGTAGGAGTGTGTTGAGAGCAATGGCTGCCTTGTCCCCACAAGCATATGCTCATGGGAATGTGAAAGTTGATGGCCATAGATATAAAGGTCAACCACTAGAATTCCATTCCTTGAAGATAAGGGAAATCTTAAGCAATCTACCTTAATTATGTATATAATATATATGTTGGACAATTTTATTGTTGGAGATAGGGAAGAAATAGTTGAATTGAATTGGTATTCAATTTTGTCAAAGAGAGATAGAGAGGAAATAGTTGAATTGAAATTGATATTCAATTTTAACTTATCTATCCAGTAGCTTGAGTTGCCAAGTAGGCTCCTTATTCGATCAACTGAGCGCTTCTCGAGTCCGTCCTAGTGGAAGTCATTGTGCTGCTCCCATGTTTCCCGGAGTACCGTAAGGTTGGCAACCCTCAATGCTTTTTGAGCCTGAGCAAGATTTCAAGTGTGGTAGAGTAAACATGAATGTCGCCCGACTACCGAGTCAAGCCGAATGCTTCTTCTTGAGAGCTGAGTCAAGAGAGAGATCACCCGACTACTGAGTGGATCGCTAGATGTCGAGTACTCAAGAAGTTTCCTAAGGTTGTTGAGATGTCCGAGTGCTCCCATTGAGTGCTACTGAGTGGACCTTTCGCCGTACCACAAGTCGGGCGAGTCAAAGTGGGTAGTTGTCGAGTTGGGAGAGCATTACCGGCCAAGTTGGCCAAGTTACCGAGACTGAGTCGAAATGGAAAGAAGCTAAGGTCTGCATTAGCATAGTTCCCTTAAAACAGATTCGTCCCACCTCTAGTCGTGCTTTGAGAATGTCTTGGGTCATATGTTTCTTAGGATACAATGATAAATCATGATCACCAGTAAACACTGGTAGTCGCGATGAATTGAATTCCTACATGAATACTAACACGAGAAATGTATAGAGTGAAAATTGCACTACAAACGAAAAAGATTTGAGGGAAACATAGGTGGGGTAGAGTTTTCTTTTGCTAGTAGTACTCATGTTCGGGTTATTCCATTTCAGCAAATTTTACCCCGATCAGTTGACATTCAATGTGCACATGACGTAGGTCGTGCTCGCACACAAGTCAACTTGGATCAGTGTTAGTGCTCCCGTCGAGTGCTACCAAATGAACCCTTCATTGTGCTACAAATCGACCAAGTCAAAGTGGGTAACTGTCGAGTTGGGAGAGCGTTACTCAGGCCCGGCTCTAGGCATAGGCCGGTAAGGCCTGTGCCTAGGGCCCAATTTTAATTGGGGCCCACTGATTAGGATATTTAGGGTTAAAAGAGGGTAGGATTATTGGATTTAATCCGGAAAGTCCCGATCCGCATCCGCTGTCCCTTCGCATTCTCGCCGATCTCGCCTCTTCAAAACCCGCCCGAATCCCGATCGCCTCTTCATCTCCCTTCGACGCAGGCGAACTGGCGAAACCATCGCGACTTCGATCTCCCCATTTCTCGCGATCGCGAAGCAGCGCCGGCTTGCCGCCTCAGTTCTCGCGAAGCACCGCCGGCTCGCCGTCGCCGCCCCATTTCTCGCGAAGCAGCGCCGGCTCGCCGCCCCCTTTTTCTCGCGAAGCACCGCCGGCTCGCCGCCCCATTTCTCGCGAAGCAGCGAGCGAAAGGTTGGGGCCGTTGGGCGTCGGCCGTCGCAGAACACAACAAGGTTATTCTAAATCATAATTTTTTAAAGAAAATATGCTCGTCTTTTTTGTCCATTTTTTTTACAGCACCGCCTTTGTGTAAGCTGATGCTATTTGCATTTATCGGTTGGCAATAGGTTGATCTACGACTCCTTTATGATTGTGTTTCCATTTTTTGCTTGGATCGCCTGTTGTTATGTTTGCTCTTTAGATCTGACGTTGATACTCCCTATGACATAGAGCACATGGAAGAGAATTACGAATCGTTGTCTGGAAGAATTTGTAGTTGTTAATTACAGATTGCCAGACACTTTCTAAATTCCCAGTCCGCTCTCTGTTCATGCACCTGTTTATTTTCAGACCTTCAATTTTACTTGTCAGAGGGGTCCCGTTAGTCTACTTGTTTTCAAAATAAGAGTCATCCAATCTGTACTAATGAGTCAATTTGTGGTTTGACTTTATATGTCAGAGACCAAGTAAAAATGGCTTGAATGACTTTGACAAAAGATTATGTGAAAGCACACCCAAAAAAAAATTGTGAGGAAAGTATGCTGAATGATTTCCTTTCAGAAGTTCAGACCATGTTAAAGTTTGTTGGAAACATAAATCAAATGGAAAGGATTCTAACCTTTTACACGTTAAGATTTAGATATCATTTAAAATCCAGCTTTATAGCTTGACAAAAACTGTGTGATTAAGAAAAGATTGTATAAATTGTCTATGATGTTGAACGTCTTTATGAAATTTAGGACCATATCAAGAAGGACAATAATAAATTGGTGCTAAATTAATAGGATTTAAGTAAAATTTATACATGCTAGAAGTTTTATATTTGGATAGCATGTTTCTTGATAACAAGTTTTGTTTCTCATATATTTCCTACAATGATACAGAGGGGTTTTGAACCACAATGGCTCTCCATAACTTTCTCCAAGGCCATATTTCTTGGCAATGGTCTAGTTGCCATTATAGCAGGGCTCTTTGCTAATTTACTGACAGACAACTTGGGTTTTGGACCTGTTGCTCCCTTCGATGCTGCTGCTTGCTTCCTCGCAGTAGGCATGGCTATTATTTTATCAACATGGACCAAGAACTATGGAGATCCTTCTGAAAACAAAGATTTGCTCACCCAGTTTAAACCTTAAACTGGGTGAGAGAAAATTTTTTAAAATAATAACAATCATTTTTAAAAAAAGATTCGCCTAGGGCCCCTCGTAAGCTTGAGCCGCCCCTGGCGTTACTGGGTCAACCAAGTTATCGAGATCGAGTCGGAATAGAAAGAAGTCGAGGCCTGCATCAACACAATTTCTTTAAAACATATTTACCCCATCTTTAGCAGTGCTTTGAGGTTGTCATGGGTCGTTTGTTTCCCAGATATAACGATAAATCACGATCACCACCAAACACGGGTAGTCATGATAAATTGAATTCGCATAGGAAATCTACAGAGCGAAAAATGCACTGTAGAGGAAAAAGATTCGAGGGGAATATACGTGGACAGAATTTTCTTTTGCTAGTGCACATGTCTGAGTTGTTCCATTTAAGCAAATTTTGCTCTGACTGATTGACATTCGACGTGCGCATGTAGCAAGTAGTGTTCATACATGAGTCAACATAGGATTAGTGCTAGTGATCACGACGAGTGCTACTGACTGGACCCTTCGCCGTACCACAAGTCGGTCAAGTTGGAGTGGGTAGTTGTCGAGTTGGGAGAGCGTTATCGAGTCAGCTGCCAAGTTACCAAGCCGAGTCAAAATGGAAAGTAGCAGAGGTATGCCTCGCAATTTCCTTAAAACAAATTCACCCCATCTTTAACAGTGCTTCGAGGTTGTCGTGGATTATCTATTTCCCATGATACAACGATAAATCACGATCACCACCAAACATTAGTCGTTGCAACGAACTAAATTCATACCCGAATGTTAACACGGGAAATCTATCGAGCGAAAATTACACTATAGAGGAAAAAAATTTAAGAGGAACATAGATGCCCAACTGGTTGACATTCGATGTGCACATGTAATTAGTTGTACTCGTACACAAGTTAATTTAGGTCCGTACAATTTATATACTAAATTTACACCTCCTGCGGATCCACGCATAAAGAGTCTATCCCTATATATATATTTACAAGATCAATATTTGTAAAATAATATAAATTAATAATAAAATCATAAAGACTTTCAATATGGAATTAAAATCTCATGTACACTGAAGTATCATTCATCCACCTCTTCTGATATTCCTTTAAATTTCCAATCGTATATAACTATTATTATTATTATTTTAGAAACTAGATGAGCTAAAAAGTGGACATGACATAACAATGAGTTTGATGTGCTTGGCAGATTGAACGGGCAAACAATCGGTGGAGTTGAGGCACATGAACAAATTAATAGACATGGCAAGGCAAGAAGATTAGGTTGGTAAGGCAAATAAATTAATGGATTGAACGCGTCAAATGAGTTAATAAAAAAAAATGGTAGCCACATTGAAAGTTTCCCACCGACCACGCGTCAAATGAGTTAACCATACAAAGTACATATAGTAGGTCAAATGATTTAGATGGGCAAAAATAATCAAATATATATAGTAGGTCAAATGATTTAGATGGCCAAAAATAATCAAATAGATTGGAAATAGTCATTTGAACTTCAGTGGAGAAGTTAGAGACGGAGCCATGTGACAGGGCAACTTACGTACTAGATTGTAGGTCAGCCCTCCAACATACGTGGTTGCACCACCTTCCTTGATGATCTTCTATTTCAGAAATATTCATCTACACGCCTGAGTTATATCTATATAAATTTATTAAGTATTGATTTTTTAATAAAATAAATAAATTGAATCATTCAATATGAAATGAAGATGTTGATTTAAAATCAAATTAGGGTTTAACAAAATCTATTGGTAGATGCGAAGATAAAAAGTATATTGGTCAAATTGAAATTAATTTGAATTTTATTTGGTCAAGTTATAGTCAAACCAAGTTTAATTATATTAAACTGATTTAATTGAGAAATTTTTGAAAAAAAATATTTTCTCCTCTTTTTTCTTTTTATTCTCGTCCACATACGTAGTCTTGCTCCCACCGTCTCACGCATAAGCCTTCACCTGCCGACCTTTTTTTTCTTATCTTCTCCTTCCTTCTCCTTATTTTTCTTCACAATCGTAATTTAATTATTTTTCTCTTCTTCTTCTCTAACGGCAACAATCTTTTCTTTTTCCTCTTTTCAAAGGCAGCAGTCCTCCATCTTCCCTTCCTTTTATTATTTTTCAACTGAACAACATCAACCCTAATCCTTCTTCCTCTTCAACTTTCTTCCTCTTTAACAAGAGTAATTCTTGTTTCACTGTTTTTGTCATCGAAGCTAGTAGAGACGGTCAAAAAAGAGGATAAAACTTCCTATCTTTTTTCCTAAAATTTTTATAATTATTTTATTGAACAATACAATAATGTAATGATTTTTTAATTATATATATATATATATATATATATTTTTTTTTAATAAATGATAAACAATTTATTTTATTAAATTCAAATCCATCTAAATACAAATTTCTAGATCCGTCCCTCCGAGAAGTAGTATCCTCTTGAAGGGCAAAGTATGAGCATGACCTTAGTGGTCCTAGGCCAGCAAAAGAAGCAACTTAATTAAATTGTGCACTTAGGTCACACCCTACAATATTAAAACTATCAGCATATATATATATAAGCCAATTAGCTCTAATTAATTAGCTAGCCAACCAATGAATTAAATTAATCCCACACATGTATTCGTTCACACATGAGTGACACAATACCTACAACTTGTCACATTGCAATTATATATACATATATTTGGATACTTAAAACAAATTAATTAACCACAAATTAAAGGTATAAAAAGAAAAGAAATGTGTTGAAGAAAGGTACAAGCAATCCACTTGTGCTTTTTAATTAATCACATATATAGATAGATAAAATGATTCCTCCACCCCGGCCCCTTAATCAATCACCTCGTGGATAGGCAAGGGAACAAGATAGATGGCATATTGCCAATGGCATTAATGACATCGACTAAGGCTCCATCTCACCTTCCAGTGGCCGAAAGGGGCAGCTCCATAGATCCTCTCCATTACCGAAATCGACTTGAAAACTAAGTCTAATGGACGGATCATTTCGACGTTAACGGGCCACGTGTCGGCACATGGTGCCTTCTATGTGCCATTGCAATTTGCCCCCACAACTTTGCTAGCTAGGCCTTAGGAGAAGCTTGATAGATTTTGTGGTGCCTTTAGTTTCTGTTGTGGATTAATTAGCCCTTTCCCAACCACCAAGAGGCATGCCCACTTGATCAATATATTTGGTTCTGAGGGATCGATATTATATATATGTTGTGATCAGTAGTAGAAGGGAAATTAATTAATTAAATTAGGAGAGAACTTTTAATTTTTTAATTTGCTTTTTTAACAACTGCCCAATAAGCAACCAATTCAAAAAGTTTTTAACAACTGACCTTAACAACCAATTCACTATATATATTTTTTATACCAATTAATATAAAGATAGAGAATCTAAACCAACTTAATATTAGAACCGATGGAATCATATCTCCACAATGACATGGTTTTGTTCTTGGATATCTCCACAATGACATGGTTTTGTTCTTAATACTTTTCTTCCTTTTAAACCTCTATGATATATCTTTTTCATGTATTTTAGATGTGGGACTATATTTGCATCTCGCTCTAATACCACTTGTTAGAACCGATAAAATCAAAATATCTCCACAATGACATGATATTGTCCACTTTGAACCTAAGTCCTCATGATTTTGTTCTTGTGCTCAACCCAAAAGGCTTCATTTGGGCCTAAGTCCTCATGATTTTGTTCTTGTGCTCAACCCAAAAGGCCTCATGTCAATGAAGATACTTTTCATCTTTTAAATCTATGATCTTTTTCATGTATTTTAGATGTGTGATTATGTTTGCACCTTTACAACCTAACACTTAATTATATACAATGAAAAATTAAACTCAATTTAGTCTTCTTGAAAGAGATTAGCACATCCAATTAGGAAGGGAACAAATAATTAATCACAATTGATCTCTCTGTATAAAAACAAACAAAGACAAAGATAAAGATAAAGATAAAGACGGGGATTGAATTAGCTAGAGGGTGGTAGTGCCTTATCAACCCCCAAACTAAGAAAGGGATGTGCCCTTGGCTTTCTCACATTCAATGGTTTTCCTCAATCGCCATAGTATCTTTACCACGCCATGTTAACGTCAAGATACGACTTTATAGTGTAGAATTATACGCCCGTGGATTTTTATATTAATTTTTTCCTACTAAAAAGAAGATCGATAAAGATGGATGGAAATAATTATAATTAGGGCCTAATGCAAAGCCTCTCCTCCTTTGTTTTTGTTTTGCACTCATTTCTTTTGTTATTGCTTCTCTCTCTCTCTCTCTCTCTCTCTCAGTTGCCTTTGAGGAGGCTGTGCATGGGGAGCTCCGTTTCAGTTAGATCGCCGTTTAGGATTTACGTGGGATCGGCAAGGAAGCCGTGAAATGGCAAACGCCGTCGAGGCCGGGGGTTCCAACGGCCACTACGGCGGCGGCGGGGCGGGAGGGGGGCGGCTACCGCGGTTGCCTCGGTGGACGAGGCAGGAGATACTGGTGCTCATACAGGGGAAGCGGGTGGTGGAGAGCCGAGGGAGAGTGCGCGGGCGGGGCGGAGCCGGGGTAGGGCGCGGCGGGGAGGAGGGAGCGGTGGCTGCGGCAGTGGTCGCGGCGGGTCCGGTGGAACCCAAGTGGGTGTCGGTGTCGTCCTACTGCGGCCGGCGCGGTGTGAATCGGGGCCCGGTGCAGTGCCGGAAGAGGTGGAGCAACCTCGCCGGCGACTTCAAGAAGATCAAGGAGTGGGAGGCGAAGGGGAAGGAGTCGTTCTGGACGATGAGGAACGACGTCAGGAGGGAGCGGAGGCTGCCGGGGTTCTTTGACCGGGAAGTATACGACATCCTCGACGGGGCAGCCTTGCCGGAACCGGAAACAGAGGCCGCGGAAGAGGACGAGGGCAAGAAAAAGGGCGGCTGTCGGACGTCGTCGGAGGTGGATGAGGAAGAGGCCGTATTTGACAGCAGGCGGACCGCGGCGGCCGATGGGCTGTTCTCCGACTTGGAGGAAGACAAAGAGGCGGAGGAAGAGGAAGAAGAGGAGCCGGCGCCGCCACCGCAACCAGTGGCGGCCGTGCCAATCTCAGGTAACTGGTTGCCGATCCTCTACCTCCCTTCATGGCCGATAAATCATTTGATTAATTTCCACAATTACTTTCCGTTCAAAACTACAATTTTCTCTGTTTAAAATAACAACGTACGATAACATGCGTTTCTAAATCTTTTGTGCATCTCATGCGATTGATGTTTCTTTTCTATGTGTATATTTGCTGAGTAGAAAAAGAGTGGGAATCAGCTGAGCAAGGGAGGTCTGATTCTGGTCAAGGTAATGCCTTGTATATATTTTATATATAGCATCAATCCTCTCGATCGATCGGTTTTTGCAAGTTATGAATCTCTAAAGCTCAATAGATTTGCTCTCTTGTGGCATAAATTCCAGTCTCCTGAATTCACTGTTCAGGGAATTAAGGAATTATTAATTAGTGGATGCCCAGTCCATGATCTTGCTTCTTTGAGATGAATAACTAGATTCTTCTACCTCTTTAAAATGCCATTTAGTGTTGCATGTGTGATTATGTTCCTGAAGTTTTCTGCTTATTGAAATATATGAATCTAGATTGTGGAAGAGCAACTAGTTCAGCTGAAGATGCTACGAATCATTGTACATTCATTGTAATTGGTTATACTCTATCCTAGACTATATGTCACAATCATTGCAATTGGTTTTTCTTGTAGGTTTTTCTTTCAAATCATTTTAGATAACTTTCTAAAATCTTATCATCATCTAAACATTATAGGAGCCTTCTTACCTAATAATATGTTAACCGTCTATTTGAAAGGAGGATACATAAACCCTAATAGTTGCCTTCTCTTCTCACTCTCAAGAATAAGTTCTCTTTATTTATTAATCTCTCGAGCTCTCTCAGTAGTCTTTCTCTCAGCTTCTAATAAGCAACTTTATGAGAATAACTTTTCTAAGTTCCACACGGATGAGTGATATATAGCTATAACCAGAATCAAATGATCGATTGCTGATTACTTCTGCTTGTTACTGTAGCATTCGAGAGGCAGCAGACAAGTCCCGTATGGCTGTCATCACTTGCCTTGGTATTCATAGGCACATAAATGCAAACATAGATTGATTGAAATTTGCTGTTAGAGAACTATAGGGCTCAGTTATTATAAAAAGGACTAAGTAGAATGCTGTCAATTCATTCAATCAATCAACAGTCTAGTTATCTGATACATGATTAATTTGATTTATGTAGCAACGGCAAAAGACAACCAAGAAGATGACGACGACGTCGACGACGAAGAGGACGACGACATCCCTGAGAAGGGCTCCCCTTCGCAGTCGCACCAGGGACAGAAGCGGAGACGGACATCGCCAGAAGCAGCAGCGGAAGACAGCGATCTGCAGCTACAGGGCAGACTGATTGAGGTCCTAGAAAGGAACAGCAGAATGCTGACAGCTCAATTAGAAGCACAAAACCTCAACTGCCAATTGGACAGAGATCTAAGGAAGGACCAAGCTAAGAGCTTGCTTGATGTGCTAGGCAAACTCGCAGATGCTCTAGGCAAAATAGCTGACAAGTTATAGCAAAGCTCAAGAACTTTGTGACATGGCCATTCAAGGTGGATTTACTGGTGTTTTTTACAGAGAAGCATGTGTATTGGCTAGATTTTACAATCACTAGTTCATTTCTGTGGAAGAATGATCGGTCTCAAATAGTGTAATAGCGAGCTCAGAGTTTTGGCAGTCTCAACTGCTGTGAATTGTAGTTGATAGAAGACTGATATTGTTGCATTAGGATTTAGCAGAAATTGCAGATCAACAACGATAGCATGAAATTAAAAAAAGATTTGTTTTTGTTTTATAATTTAACAATATAAGGTAATTGCTGTTCTTCAGAAGCGAATCACTGCGCAGTGGCCATCTGCCTCGCACCGTTCTTTGCCTATTCCCCACCCACTTCTATACTCGCTTTCTGCTCGCTAGGACCCACCGAGTGAACCAGTAGATTTTTGGATTGCCATTCGGGTAGCTCTGTATCCAGAATAATCGTTCGTCATCAATTCCCACTTCGCGGTCCCCACTCTCCACTACGAGCCATGCCTTTGCTTCGTGTTCCCTTCCCACGATGCCGATTCCACAATCGCTGCCACGGCCCCCACGGTCACGATGGACTCCACAGTCGCATTGTCGTCCGACGAGAGCGCCGAAGTACCTAGGTCGATCGTGCCGGTGGTGGCCCCTCCTCCGCCGCCTCCGGTCGTCGAGAAAGGTCCTCCGATCACGCCGGCCGCTGGTGGCGCCGACGAGGGAAGCAAGGTAGTGCGCTCCGTGGTGCGAAGGTGGAAGAGGGAGGACCTCTTGGAGAAGGCCGGGTTAGTGCTCCGCGCGCTGGCGTGGGTCTTCTCGCTCGTCGCCGTCGCCTTGCTGGCCTCCAACAAGCAAGGCGGGTGGATGAACTTCGACCGCTACCAGGAGTTCCGGTGCGCTCGATCTGTTGTTGATGTTCGAGTTGATGCCTTTGGATGTGTTTGGCTTTGGGATTGAAGTGGTGGGGGGAAATTTTTGCCTTGTAGGTACTTGTTGTCGGTCGCGGCGATAGCCATGGTGTACTCGATGGTGCAGTTGCTCAGGCAGGCGCACCGGTTCGCAACCGGCAAGGATTTTGCGCCGTTGACGTACTCCTGGACATTCGATTTCGCCGGAGATCAGGTTGGTTGGAATCTTATTATAGCTTTTGATAGCATCTGGGATTTACCAGCCCTAGATCTTTGTTTCTTTCTTTTTTTCCTTTTTTGCAGCATTCAAGGTTCTGTTGAATACTCATTGCAAATGGCACTTGCAGATGAGCTGGTTGGTTGCCTAAACATTTTATGACAGTCTGCAACTAAGATCAATTACATTGACAAAATAAATACATTTTCTTGACCAAAGAAAAGAAAATAAATTTTAAACGTTCTGTATTGCAATTAAGATATTTGATTTTGATTTTTTTTTAAATTTTTGTTCATCTTACCTAATTTACAAGACATCTGTGGCTCTTGCTACAATCACTAATTGAACATAAAGTTCATTTCTAAGAATTTTTCGTTGTTATTTTAAATCTATTCAATATCTAATGATAAAAAATATGGTAATCTTCTTGACATTGAATTTAGTTAGGATCCATATTAAAAATTTGTTATGTTTTCTATTCTTACGACCTTTTAATTTATGAAATAAATATTTTTATTATATATATTACGATCTTTTGCATTTAACGTCATATTTTGTGTTTCATGTTTTAATACTATCTTAAATGTCTCTCTCATGTAAGGCCGCAGATATTAATCTCGATTAGAGAACGTATTTGCAGCCTTTAAATTGAACTGTGAATGGACTTGCAACTCAGGTAATTTGCAGGCAATCAACAATTTTGACGATCTATTTGCTGTAATTGGTACATCTAATCACCTATTTGTATTCCTATGTATATACTTGGAGGGAAATAAGATCAAGAAGTAGGAGAGAAATGAATTAGTGAAGGAAAATGGTAAGAAAATCCTTATCTAACAATAAAATGACTGACTTACCATCAGATAAGCAAAGTATCTCGTGAGTCTTTCCTCCTTGCATGAGTTGAATGTTACAGCCCTGTTTACTACTGATGGTAGGAAAAAGGAGGTATAGATAGATAGGTGGAGAGGAAGAAAGAATTAAAAAATCTTCCCTCTTGTTTACTTGGAAAGGTTGAAAGATGAAAAAGATTTTTGTAGCTCTTATTTTCTTATCATACCTTTCTGTCTAGTCTTGATATCCAACTTCGTCAGGTTTTCCTCTTCCTCCACCAATATTTTCTGTCTCTTCTTAGTTTCTCTTCTTCTACCCTAATCTCCTTGTGTCTTAATCCAAACAACACTATTATTTAAAGAGGAAGAGAGTGGGATAGTAGGGTGGTTGGGTAAAAGTAGATGAGGAAGAGGATGGGTAAGGAGAAAAAGAAAGGAAAGGAGGTTAGGGTAGAAGAAGAAGAAGGATGTTGAAGAAGTTGAATAAGAGAAATGAGTAAAATGGAGTTATTTTGGAAAACTTCTTTGACAACATTTAAAAATTATTTTCCCACTTTCCTTCCTGAATTTTCCCACTTCCCTCCTGACTTTTCTCTCCAAGTAAATAGGGCTTATAAGTTTTACTATAACCAGATTTTGTTAAGTTGGTTGATCATGTTAATATTAGGGTCAACAACATGGATCTTATTGTTTCCATTTCCAATATGTTGAGGGCTATTATCTTAAGAAAGGCAATATTATCAGCCAATCATCACTCCTGTTCTGGTGTGAATGTCCTGTGTTCCATGAGTGTTCTATCTGAGCAACAAGTATTTCTTATGATCCGAGAATAAAACTTTTCAGTCAATCAACAGCTAACTTGTTTATCCTGCCTAAGAAAAGTTGCAGGAGACTTTACCTATAAAAGATTGTAGGCTCTTATTTGCGTGAAACAGAACACAGTAATTTCCTTCAACATACTCGTTAACTTTTCAAAGCATTTACAGACCATATTTGTTAGATTGCAAACCTAATTTCAGATCCTAAAATACCGACTGCCATTAGAAGATATCAATTGTCTGAGAACCATAATACTTGCATTACTTGATTCCTTCATGTAGTGCAGGTTTTGATCTATTACCATGAAAAATAGTTTAGGCCTTATCATATGTGATGTTGAGCTATATGGTATACAAGGGGCACTCAGCCTCCTGCTGCTACTTTCCTCTGCATGAAATATATGAACACAACTTGAATGAGGTTAACAGATATACGTTATACTGAAGGATGGTGCAAAATTCTTTATAATTAATATTATGGCTGGTGGTGCTTCAAAATGGAGTTTATTGACATGCAATCTTCTTCCCCCTCTGGATTTCGTCATGGCTGACTAAGTGTGATACTCTGATGAATTTGCATAGGTATTTCTAGATGCTTGAACTCCAGTGATGCAAAGCTCTTCTCCTTTTTGTATTTAGGTGGTGGCGTATTTGCTGATCTCTGCTTCATCTGCAGCCATCCCAATTACAGATCGCATGCGACGGGAAGTAGTGAATACCTTCACTGATATATCAGTAGTCGCAATCAGTTTGACTCTCTTGTCATTTGTAGCACTGGGTTCGTGTGCTCTTATTTCTGGCTTCAAAATTGCTAGGCGGAGTTACTTTTAGTTGTGTATCCCTCAACTCCGCTCTGCGCCTCTGTTTTATAAGTTTCCCACTAGATGTGCACTGATACACCTTTTGTTGTACCTTCGTTGACAGTGTAAATGGACATCTGTTTTTTTTTCTTTCACGTTAGCTGTCAAAATTGAAAACGTTGGATTCATTGAGTCATATAAGTTCATACATCGCAATAGATGCACACAGCTTGTTGTCTGTCCTCTGCTTGGACAAGACTATTATATCAGCTAGAGTGTTCTTGGCAATTTCATTAGTTATATCTACCTTATATAGCTACCTATTGAAGTGATAATATCATTGACAAGACTAAAGTAGCAGTAAAAACGAATGCTTTCATTGCCCCTCTTTAGATCATTGCAATATTTGACTCAGAGAATGGCTTGAGAGTGATCTATATAATGTCCTCTTTTCTGAAATTTATTTGCTGGTGAAGGGGTAATGAAACTTTTGGAAGCCCTAAACAATGTTATTTATGGTGTGTTTAGTAGTCATATACTAGACAATTAAGAACAAGTATCTCTTAGTTTGATTCATAGGAGGGAGATGGAGATGAATATTTAGAGATTTATCACACAATTTATCACACAAAATAAATTGTGATAATAGTGGTTAACTACAGGTCTATGTAAGTTGAGCTTTTTCTCAAGTAGTGCTCAAGCTGCACAATTCTGAGGTGCTTTACAAGCTGCAGCAGGCATCTCGTTATGAATCTTTGTCCTTTGTCTGCTTCATCAACAAGTGCTTAAATGTTGCAATAAGTCGGCAGCAACTTTTTCACTTTTTCTTTTTCCTTTTTTTTCGATAAAGTTGCTTTTGAAATTAAAGCACAGACAAAATGGAATGAGAAAAAGTTGCAAGCGGCCAACTGATAAAGTTTGTATTCCAGCAGTGATCCGAATGAAATGACCACTGACGAGAGTGCATAAGGTGGTAAGAAACTCTGGATATCTCATCTGGTGGAAGCATATCCTTTCTCTCTTTTGCCAAAATAAACTCCATCTCTTTCGACTTTTTCTATTCATAAAACATGACGACGATCACGATTATCTTCTCTTGATTTTCAACTCATAAATTGTTCACGGCACTAGAAAGAAAAACACATCGTCCTCCAATCCACGTCCACTTGAGCAGGTGGTAAGAAATCGAACACGTAGTACGCTGACCCAACTAATTATTCAATGCATGCCTTGGTCTATCTGGTAGTAGACACATGCAATGAATGTTGTGACTAGTCCTTTGTTTGATTCGGTCTACAATTATTGTTTTTATTTGTACTCATTTTTTTCATTTAATTTTGAATCGCGTATTGATTTTAAAGCAAGCACACAAGCATATCTTTTATTCAATATATAAGAGGATGATAAACACAGTGGATGAGCATCAACAGGTACTGAAGGAGGAGGGAAGGATGACATGAATCCTTTACGCTTCACCTTCATCTTAATTAATTACCTATTAAAACTAGAATAATTAAAGCAAGCAAACCACAGACTTAACTCTAGGACTCGAATGATAGTGACCTTATCAACCCATCTAGTGATCGATCGATATATTTATTAAGCCTTCACCTTGGTGATTAAGATTAATTTCTGGATTATTAGGCTTAATGATTTGGATTAATATGTTTAAATCGCCAGGACGAGTCCAGGAAAGGACTTGCGGCCGCGGCTCTGCCACACGGGCAGGCAGTGAGTCGGCCTGGGCGAGTCCTTGGGCGAGACCGAGGGCTTGGGCGGCGAGTCAGCGGCGACTCGGGTGACGGTGACGGAGGTGTTGAAGTACTCCCGGACCTGGGTGATTATCCCATCCGGGGAGACGGTCCAGGCGTGGACCCAGGTGGTGGCGGCGCCGGGGCCGGTGCCCTCGGCGACGAAGGTGGAGCCGAAGGCGGCGACTCGTTCGGGGAAGAATCGGAACTCGGCGGCGGTGTCTTCGTCGTCAGCGCCGGTGAGCATGCGCATCATGTGCTGGTGCTCCGGCGGGCCATGGAACCACCACTCGATGTCGGGGGCGAGCAGCTGCTGCACCCGGTCCGCGTCGCGACCGTTCAGGGCCTCATACAGCGAGAGCACTCGCCACTTGTTGCGGTCCTCCACGCTCTCTCCTGCGCTCTGGTTAGCCAGCTCCGGACGAGCCCCCTCGGCTCTCTCGCGACCTCCCTCTCTCCTTCCCTCGCGCTGCCTGCGGAAGCGGTGCTCTCGGTCGGCGAACTCGGTGAGCGACGACTGGAGGAGATCACGAAGGCGTTAGATCGGGTGGCCTTTTATAGACCGGATACGAAGCCTGCCCACTCCCACACGCAAGTGGTTGTTGTTCCTGTCCGCTGTCCTGTCACGTTAAAATGGCGAGCCCAGTTGAAGAACGATGGGATCAGGCGTGGACTGCATTCATATTGAATGCAATGGTGGTCTACAATAAAATAAAATAAAATGAAATGAGAAATGGGAATGCATTAAATTAAATATTGGCAGGCAACGGTGGAATATGTTCTGGGGGGAAGATACATGGGGGAGGTGGGTTGGAAGCCAGGCCATGATATGCATCACATCGTCTCACGATTCATTCGTGAATGCTAGCTGCTTCCTATGAACGCATACGGGTGGGTCCCGCCGCCCAGCCTAGAGGTCGCTGGCACATCCGCGGGCCCACGGCTCCTGCTGGCACAGCTGCCGCACAATCATGCATGATATGATTATTTGTATATAATATTATCTATATTAAGATAATGAATGAATAACTAATCCTTAATCAATACTAGTTGAGTTAAAGAAGGAGAAGTCAAATTAAGAGACCGATAATGGTGGATTTAAGTTGAAAATTGAGGAAGGTTAATTAATTTTCAACTTGGAGTTTACCAAATTTGAGGGGACATCGACCTTTGAGTATCGTACCTTGTTATCTTTCTACCAGCTGCTAATTGCATACAAAACTTAATAATTATCACTTGCGTTGCGTATCTCACTTTTCATATATAACAATAAGAAAGCGTCTCGAGTTTCTAATCACGTGGCTATTGGATCATTAATTCAACGTTGCATTTATTTGTATGTGAAATAATTGAGTTGTCACAGTCGATTAAGATGATTAATTCAATTTCTATTTCAATGATGGACTAAAATAAAACATACCAAAAGGATAAGGTTTAATTTTCTATAAATAAGAAATTATAGTCCCTGTTAATTATTTTCTTCAGTATCTCATCATCGGAGAGAGTATGTAAGAGAACTATAAAGGGAACGACTCCATAAGATAAAATGATATTATAGATTTAGGTTTGTCTTTATGAGTGACTAACAAATTTCATAACCTCTTCGGTCATTCAATTATTTTTTTAATTAACGTTAAACTCTCTTGCCTCTACCTTGGCAAATTTCTAATTATATGACTAAGCTATGGTATCAAAAAGTGAAGACAAAAAGATATGCTGATGGCTTGAGCTGCCGACTTATTGACTAGCTAATCAAACTACAATTTATGCATTTTAAAAATCGTCTTCTAGAAGATTCATCCCTAAAATACAATTCTTCATTCACCATTTACTAATATAATTAATCTTTCTTCATTTATTAACTCTTGAAGCAAAATGATTCGACTCTTCATTTAGCATAACTTCACAATTAATTTGCATCTTAGAATTTTCTATGCAATCGTATCAAAAAGTGTTTTCAAATTTTAAGAAATCATATTTCTTTTAGAAAATCATTTAATTTAGAAAGGAAAGTGCAAGTTGATTTGTAAATTAAGTTTTACAATTAATGATCATCACAATTTCAATAAAAAAAATGTAAGAGAAAAAACGCCTTTAAAACTTTGAAAATATTTCAAAAAGATAGTTAATTATTTGACCTATTAAAGAAAAAATTAAATGCAAAATTCCTTAATAAAAAATTTCGATTGAATCAAAATTTGATCCTTCAGAAAAAATAATCAGCAAACTGGTCAGCAGTTTGACTTTTTGCTTGACTTTTAGACCGGATTCAATTGTGGTCGGTCGTTGAAAAGTCAAAATCTCCATAGCACACTATATAATCCCACTATTCGATCGTATTGGGTCGGATCTCTTATTGGATCCTCATTCGCGTTTCATCAAAAATCTCTTCTGTATTAATTGTGTGGATGAGAACTGGAACAGCTGTCCACAGGTACAATCATGGCCAATTTTGAAATACCAACGAAGATAAGGGAGGTAAATAGAAAAAAAATCAATAAATGAATCAATTAATGTCGAATTGCCTTGTCGGATCAAATAATCCAATTTCGGGTCCTATTTAGCGGGCCCGATTCAACTCCGTGGCCGCACAATCGGGCTCATCATAGTTTGCACGCGATGATTGCCAGTTCTATGCGGTTACTATCTTCTGTTCCGTGCTCCACCCGCATATAATCTCGCCGGCGAGTGTCAGCAGTGGCCGTTCGGCAGCGGTGAGATACGCCCTCACCGAGCGTGGTCGAGTCGACTCAACGCTATCTCTGTTTAGCGATTGCCGTCGCCGGGAGAGGAGATAGGAGAGGAAAAGAATCGATGGCTTCCGTTCGCCTCTTTCGCATCCTCTTCTGCTTCCTTCTCTCCGCTTCAGCAGCGGCGAGATTGGCGCCTTTGATTGAGGAGTTCCGCGGGCCGAGGGCGGTAGTTGACATCTTCGACACCTCCAACTATGGCAAGTTGCAGCTCAACAATGGATTGGCTCGTACCCCTCAAATGGGGTCCGTTTCTGAGATCCCTCTTTTGCACCCTTTTGTTTGGTATTGCATGGACTTTGTGTAACTCGTAGTCCAACATGTTCTTGGTCTGGTCTGAGCCGAGTGCTGGCTTTTCCTTCTGAACGGTTTTTATTTTTAATTATTTTAAATTAATTTTATTGTTTATCTTTTCTACGTTGTTTTGGGGATAGAGGTAGATTTTTTAAATGTTGGTACTTTGTAGTTTGTACAATGATTTGCCTTTCTTTGATTTATATGACGGACTGGAATTTGGTGATGCAGATGGAATAGTTGGAACTTCTTTGCTTGCAATATCAACGAGACGGTGATTAAGGAAACAGGTGCGGTAATTTCTCTCCATGTCCGTTTGTTCTCGCTTGATGGAACAGACATAATGCAGATTATGATATGCATATACAGCAGATGTAGATTCCTGTACTAATGCACATATAGCTATTTTTTCTTATTAAATAAAACGATAATACTGATCACCTATGCACCCACGTACTGTATCTGCATTTTTTTGCATATTTTTTCTGAAAGCAGATTCGTCAGTGTTGCACTGTAGCAACCTTATTTTTGGTAAAGGAATGAACTTTGCTCACTTGATGCCCATAGAATCTAATTAGGATTTCAAAGTTTTGTAATTGGTTTTTTGGTTATTAATTTCAATTAAATTATTGATTTTTTGTTTGTTTTCTTTTACTTGCCTATTTACTTTCTCTATTTCTCACATTTCGTTTCCCTTTAATTTTTTTTTCAATTGATATGAAGCTACTCAGTCTTGTCCCTTAAAAACTGCCTGATTTGGGGATAAATTATCTTATCCAAGTGTTGTGCCTTATCCAAAACATCTCAAATCTGATAGACAAAACCTCAGTCCTGAATTAAATGTATTGGTTAGATTAGTATTCAAATTGATGCAAATATGTGCATATTTTAGTCAACTGGTTCAAGTTGACTGTTACAATTTGTTGATTGATTAATTGAGATAAAGATGGGTGGATTCACATGTAGCATACTGGGCATTCCCTCCACTTAGCTTAAAAGAATAAGCTACTATAGTTTTTATGATATTAATATATAAGTCAATATAATTAGTATATTATTGTTGTTCGAAATTGCATTACATGTCAATCGATATAGGTGAAATGTGTCTTGAGAGAGGTGAACATGTTTCCTCACAGGAACTGAAACCAAAACCAGGTTAGCATGAATAAAATAAGATGCTTCACATTATTGCTCGATTGCAACCATGTATTGTTTGTATTGGTGATATACACATTTATCTCATCTGGTATTAAGCAAAATTAAAATTCCATTTGGTGAGAAGAAAGGGTGGATTAAAGACAGAAGAAAGGGTGGCCATTTTTGTGATAAATGGCCAAAGGTGCAATGGTTTTTGATGCAGTGAGGGAACAAGTTAAATCACTTTGTGGAGATCAGTGGAGGAGGTGATTAGCCATGAAGGTTAGGAATTGATCATCACTCAGAGCAGATCAGGTGCAAGAGTTTGATAACCCCTAATCATATGACTATTAATTAATACATATATAATATACTATATAACCTAGTTCTGATAACTTGGTTTAACATGATTTTGACTCTAGCTCAAACCATTATCAGACTAAAATTGAACCTACATGTCACCTGATTCTTATATGACCCACCAGGGATGTCATTTGGCCAATTAGGTTCAAATTTACCAATTGGTTAAAGTGTCAAAAAATTAAAAAATATATAATTGTTACAAATATAAAAGATATAATGTACTCGAATTGAAGTCACGCACCATGCCTAGTCTATGGTCCTATGCATATTGTTAGGACATAAGGCTTCATATGCTCGAACCTAGTGTGATACATGATAGGATGTACACCTATTGCAAGATTTTGTCTATATAATCATCATCTTCTTGAATAGCATTTTACCCCTAGACCCTTGATATCTGAATTTACATAAAAAGTGTTGACCATTTTTCCAAAACTATTTCCTACTAACTTAGAATTGTTTTTTTTTTTCGAGTAATGTGAACCATATTGACACCTTTTTTTTTCTAATGCTAAATTGGGCCTTAAAAAACAAATTGTTTATCATGGTTTAAATTGTCAAAAGCTAAAAAAGAGTTATCATCCCAATGGTCAAGCACTCAAGTGTAGCTAGTGGTGTTCGTTAAATGTGCATTTTCTTAACTCCTTGTAGTTTTTTTGTTTGATATTCTTATTTGTGTTCAAACGCAAACACAAATGATTGAGTTGAGTCCTGGTGTTTGAGAGGATTCGATTGAGTTTAGTCCTGGTGTTTGAGAGGAGGAATCTAAAGGTAAGAGTGCAAGACAAATGGGGTCTACTGATGAGGAAATGTAATTTTTGATTAGTTAAGGTGTCATTTAAGATATAGCTACAAATTGTGAAGCTTGCTTAAGAGTTAAGCATAGTTGATATTCAGACTTTAGGCCTGCCTTGGTGTAGACTAACTAATGAGGCCTGGAAGGAAGCATGATGAAGTGTGAAACAAGGGCTCACTTACAATGGCTTATGAAATTGAAACTTATGTTGTTGTAATTTTAATCTAACTAATAGAAATCATACTTGTGTCTGAAAATCGTAGATACTGTGCCTAGATAGAGTTTCTTGTAAGAGGAACCTCTTTAGTAACCAAGTTTGGGTGATTTAATTGCATATCTATTGTTTGTACGAATTTGGAAGTTATATGCTTAGTTTTTACCTTTTTGTAGTTTGCAAGGTTTAAAATCTCATTTGGGTCAGTCATTGATATCTAGCTTGATGAAATCACCATAATGTAAGTATGAGATGGTGTCGATAAAAAATTCAAGAGGGGGAGAAAGAGTAAGAAGAGGAATTAGATGGATGAAGAAGAAGAGGCAGGGAATGAGACATAATATTCACATTCGACATCATTCTTTTGGCAAAAATCTGTTTCCTTTCTGTCATAAACTACATGATGTAGTTATCGAGAAGAGATATTTTTTGTTGAGCAAACTCTTTACTTCGACTATATGATATGCGACAGCTGTGAAGCGTGCATTACTATTCTTTATGATTGTGCTCAACTTTCTATTCAGATGAGATGTTTTTCTAGATTTATGGAAACCATTACAGTATTTGATAAACAGTACTACTACTAACTCAGTTTTTTTTTTTGGATTCATTTTCCAGCTGATGCTCTTGTTTCTACTGGACTGGCTGCTTTAGGATACAACTATGTAAATATAGGTGAATCATGAGTTTATGTCTTCCCACCTGAATGTTCAAATTCATTAATCAATTTTCCTTCTCTTGTTTTGTTATATTTTTGAACAGATGATTGCTGGTCCTCTTCATCACGAAATCAGCAGGTTTGTTCTAAAGTGGTATTCCATCTCCAAGCATTGCACAAATACTGGGACTTACCATATGCTTGAACTTAACTGCATAATTGGAGTGGGATCAAAAGAATATGATGAGTTGATAGATTTGCATACTGGTTGAATTTTGCTTCTGCTAAGGGATCAACTCTGATTAGTATTTTCATACATGAATTAGTATGTCTTAAGACTGAGTTAGACACACAGAAGTTCTAGCTGCATCTTTTCAGAATGTTAAAGTTGATAATTTGGAAAAGTGAATTATTTTTGTATTATATCTTTGAGAATTGAGAACATATGGTTCAATTCTTTTAAGCATTCTCCGATCCAATTTATCATTATTTAGATTGGTTTTCTATATTTTTAACTAGGAATAGTATGTGGTAGTCCTGTTGACTCCAGACAATCCAGTGGCATAGTTGTGTTCATAACCAGAGTCGTAAGTCAGGATCAGATTACATTTAGAATAGTTAGGCTCAGAGTCTGCTTTTGTAGCCAACTCTCAAAAGTCAGGAGTCTTGTATGTTAAAGAGTCACCTTTCTCAATTTTGTATTTAACAAAATTGAATACACCTCTATCTTTTGTCTGCTAACGAGGAACCTCCTGTTATTGTTTACACATGTAAAGTAGTATGTAGTATACTTCCTGATTCGGTGCTGGGCAAGATTCACTCATATGATGCAATGAATTCAAAGACAATCCAATTCTGTTCAGTCCTGATAGTAGGTTCTCTAAAACTGCTCTTTGTTTGAAAATTTCTCTCTTAGCAGGCGTCATTTCCTTTGATTTATTTTCTTATACAGATTCTAACATTACTTCTTAAAATTTCAGTAAATAGGCAGTGTAGCAATATTGATGCAACATGTTATGCTATTTTGACAGTAAACATTACTAGCCTTGATAATGTTTTTTCCTCATCACATCTGTATGAGGTACTGAATCCCCAACACATCAATTTCTATTGACATTCTATGTGGAAGAAACTCTTGTATGGTAAAATCCAAAAATGAGAAGAATACCTCCAATTTCTTGAAACACATGAAAATAGAAGACTTAAGCATGATATTCCATCTTATTTATGTTTAGCCTTAAATGATCAGGGATAACAATTGTATTGGATAGTGCTGAGCTTGCTAGCAAAATGACATGACATTTCTTCTTGCAAATTGATTCACAATTGTATTTTGAATATCCATGGTACTTTTTCTTTAAATAAATGTTAATGAGATTTAATCTAATATTTTGTGTCTTCCCATGGCATAGGTTAATTGTTACAATAAGATTTAGCTTGTTTTTGCTAGCTTATTGTGCTTATTCTCTTTCATATTATGTTGAATTTCCAGGGAAACCTTGTTCCTGATCCTAAGACATTTTCTTCTGGAGTAAAAGCATTAGCAGATTATGTACATAAAAAAGGCCTCAAGCTTGGTATTTACTCTGATGCTGGGTAGGAGATGTTGCTATGTCCTTATCAGGAAAATGGAGTTGCACAACATTAAAAAAATACATGGATAACATTGTAATTGATAGGCTCTATAGTATGATAACCAAGAAAACACTCTTTATTACTAGAGAGCTTATCTCTTTGATAAAATTAAATTTCAGGGTGTTTACATGTCAAGTTCGACCTGGATCCTTATACCATGAAAGCGATGATGCAAAAACTTTTGCATCATGGGTTAGTTATTATTTATTGGATTTTAGTGTTTGTTATAATTTAGTTTCTTAGAGCTGGTAGTTCAGCCTATTCACCCATCTATTAGCTGTTAATATTTGCTGATTCTGTTGTTTACTTGATTCTTTAGGGAGTTGATTATTTGAAGTATGACAATTGTTACAATTTGGGAATAAAACCTAAGAAACGGTACTTGTTTTCTCATTCATAAGTGTAATGTGTTAATGAACTAGATATGCATTTTTGTATACTTATATCTTTGAATTATTTTTCATTTCAGTTACCCCCCAATGCGAGATGCACTGAATTCCACTGGGCATGCAATTTTCTATTCTCTGTGTGAATGGTAAACTTCTTACCTTGATTTGTGACATTTGTACCTAAACCTACTTAACTATTCATTGATCTTTTTTTCTAGGGGTGTTGATGATCCAGCCTTATGGGCTGGGAAAGTTGGTAACAGTTGGCGAACAACAGATGACATCTTTGATTCATGGGAAAGGTGAGTCTATATATCCCCATTTCATTACAAGGAATTAAAAGTTTCATTTTGTTAACTAATGAATTTATACTTATTTCAAGCATGACCACCATTGCTGATATAAATGACAAGTGGGCATCTTATGCGGGCCCTGGTGGATGGAATGGTATATGTCCCTACACATTTTGCTATGTTATGCAATCAATGTTTTCAACTGATTGAATCACCATGAACTTTCATGGCTCCCCAATTTGCTCTAAGGACAGATCCTGATATGTTGGAGGTTGGTAACGGTGGCATGACCTACGCAGAGTATCGATCTCACTTTAGCATCTGGGCTCTGATGAAGGTATATTCTCTTCCTGACAACTATAGGAACAACAATTAATGTATTAGCATTTCCAAGAATCTTAAATGCTCCACTGCTATATAAACATCTAGAATATGTACATTTCTGTAATTGCGCTTCAGTTAAGTAGCATGCTGACTTGGCCATTGATTGTCACAGGCAGAACTGTATTGCTCTTATACTTTGATTCACTTGACATTCCTGATAGGTATCAATATTTGCAGGCTCCTCTTCTGATAGGTTGTGACGTGAGAAACATGACTGCTGAAACATTTGAAATTTTAAGCAACAAAGAAGTCATTGCTGTCAACCAAGGTAATGTTGTTATACCATCAATGCACTAATACTTCATTAGGACATTAGGATAATTCTCATCCGCATCAAAAACATTATTAAAACATCCATTGATATAATATCTAAGATGTTTTTATGATATCTCAAATGTTACAAATTTGAAAATATGTCAAGTTCAGTTTCTATACAACTATTAAAAAATCTAGTAAAGAAATAAAAATAACGAGCATATCTTAATGTACTCGAAGTTTTCTGAAACAGCTTCCTAGATTGCTCATTAGAATCTTGAAAAAAAAAATTTGAAGTAATAGGTAGGGTTTTTTCTAAATGAAGACCAAATGGTTATTAAAAAAATTACATATACCAAAGCAAATTAGATAAATAAGGATATCTATAAAGTACAACCAAAATAGTGTCATAAACATAGTCATCAATCATAACAAAAGCATAGAACAGTAAAAAAGGCATAGAGCATATACCCGAAACATTAGTGATGAATGGAGGAACTTCCACACTCCTTTGGAGTCGTGTATTGACCACGAATACAATATTATCCTCACAAGGACAGTGAACCTCATTGTTGCCATGTCTAATGAGTCAAATCCTAAAAATGATCGCCACCTAACACAAAACTATCAATACAAGCAAATGAGTTTCTCAAGGCAAACGAGTGTTTGAGTATACAAGGATTATAACACAAATATAAACCAAACTAAAATAATCATCATGGTGAATGAAATAACAAAATTATGTTAAGTCACTAGTTAATTGAATAGATCTTAATTCGAGTGTTCTCAGCTTCATATTCCCATACTGTCATCATTTTTGTTCCTATTTGAGTAGCCAAATTTAAATGAAAAATTGTAGGTTTGATAATCTAGAATTATAGTTTTAGTCTAGTTAGAAACCCTGATTTTATTAAACCAGTAACTTTGTTTTAAATTAATTATAAATTTTGGTTTGATTAAACCAGTAATCTTTATATTAATAAAAACCTAAATAAGAAGGGGGGAGTCTTGGCGCAATGGTGAAGTTGCTACTGTGAGACTTAGAGGTCATGAGTTCAAGTCTCGGAAACAATCTCTTGCAACACAGAGTAAGACTGCGCACCAGACTGCCCTTTTTTAATTATCATTGAATAAAAATCTAATACTTAATTATTATTAAAAATAAAATAAGCCCAGAAAAAGACAAAAATAAATATGTAACAAAATGTGCTCCCTAGTTTTTTATGTACTCTTCTACTCATATTTCCCCTTCTATGTTTTTAGTTGTTTTATCATAAATCATTGATGAGTATTAGATATTATGATTTCCTCTGAACAGGGAGGTAAATTGTATGGTACCTTTGAACTAAATAGAAATATATTTAAATACTTAGAACCATTACCATCATAGCTGAAAAAAAATAGTTGGAATCATCTAACCATCACTAGAAAAGAGACATTAATTGAACCCATCATATACTAGTTAGTTCTTAACTATCAGATGGTTTCCATTGTTTTTTGCTGCAGATCCTCTTGGTATTCAAGGAAGGAAAATTTATTCTCAAGGAAATGATGGTTGTAGTGAGGTTCTCTAGCTTGCACTCTTTTTATCTCTCTTTGAGCTTTGAAATGTTTGCCCTAATTCTAAAAAATTCTTCCATTCTTATCCATATGGATTCTCATTGAGGTTTAGTAGTCAACATGATCAAATTAACTAGGATGTATCCTTCAAATTTTTTCTGTACTTCAAGAGCCTTTCTGCAATTTTGGTTGTGGCACTTAAATAGGTGTTAGTTGTTGTTGCCATTCTACATATGTTTATGATTCAACCTAATTTGGATCCACATTTGTTCAAATTTATTACAGCTACTTGCAATAGATCAATGTAATAGAACCATGCTTTAATCATCATGTTGGAGATCAAGGGTTCTTGGTATTTTATCCCATATTTACGTAACTATGTTTGCCTCATCCAGGTGTGGGCTGGTCCACTTTCTGAAAGTCGCTTAGTTGTGGCTTTATGGAATCGTTGTTCTGAAGTTGTCACAATCACGGTCAGATGGGAAATACTTGGACTTGACGATGCAGCCAGCTTTTCACTAAGAGATATTTGGAAGGTATGTGCAGCTATATTCTTGTTACTTGCAACACACAATTTTATGGATATTTTAGGCCACATTGTTTTGCATGGTTTATCAGTGGATATCTCTGAGTCCATCTTTTTAGTAGAGAAAATAAACTGTTCTCTATATTCAGAATATTAAATGTTTTCTATAGATAGCTACTTCAATCTGTTTAGTGATAAAGTGATCTGGAACTTAGCATTCACAATGTCTTAGTGTTAGAAGGTCACATTTAGCACCAAGGAATGTTATCATTGCTTTGCGGTCCATCTGAAATCTGCAGTTATGTATTAACCACTGTTAGTCATTAAGCAGCTGTTCTTCTGTAACATTCAATGTGTATTACATGGCTCATGTTCTGTTTTTCTGCATGGAGAATAATCTACACAGGGATACTTTTGTATTGTCTATTATGTTCAGTGAGCTTTCCCGATAGAACTAATAATGGTGTACTTAGTTCACAGAATAAAATTGATAAACAATAGCATAGTTATTCCTAGGGAATAGAATAAGTATAGTTAAGGAATAAGCTTTTCTTGCCCTCACTTAGAGTAGCAGTGTACATAGAAGAGAGGGAAAGAGAGAGAGAGAGAGAGAGAGAGAGAGGGAACTAGTGGTGGGTTGGGGTGGTGTCATGTGCATGTGGTGAGGGAGAGATCAAGCGACAATGTCACATGAAGAGGAAGAAGGGAGGATCAAGAACAGAGGGGTGAGAATAAGTAAAGAGAAAGAGATGAGATATAAATAACTTCTAGCCTCCCAATAATTCCACTAATTCAACCAAACACAGGAGAACCGAACTATTCCAAATACAAACTTGGTTAAGCTCTAAACTTAACAAACAAAATGAGTTCACATCGTGTTCAGTTTGAACTCACATAACTTTAATCATCATGTGTATTTAATGAGCTCCATCTGGCCCTATTTCAACTCTCGACTTAAAACTCAAAATAATGATTCGGTTCACCTTAATTTGTTGTCTAAAAATTTTAAAAACTAATTTAAAACATGAAAATTTTAAATAGGTTCAAATTCAGTATTTAACAGAAATAAAATTGCAATACTTTGAATAGAGAAGAGTTATATTTACAAAAAATTTACTTTCCAACATGGCGACGTCAAAAAATAAAAAGATTACCAGAGCGTTCCCTTTTTTCACCTTTTTTTGCCCTTATGTTTCTTGTTTTCCTTTTCTTTTCTTCACGATTTAAATTTCTTGCTCATGTAAATTCTTTCCTTTCTACAGCATGAGATTCTTTAATCAGTTCTATTTCTTGTTTTTGTTTAACGATTTGAATCTCCAGTTATCTTATCCATGTCTTTCTGCAGCATGACACCCTGCAAGCCAATGTTGCTGGAAATTTCTCTGCAGAGGTGGACACTCATGACTGCAAATTATACGTACTCTCGCCAATACCCACCCGTTTTGTCGATTGATCAAATTTGGTTATTTCTATTCTCTAGTATCCATGCGTTAACCACTCCTTGTACAAATCGGTTGACGCACTGAACTTGAGGTGTTGTTGGATTCTTGAATAAAATCTCAGTGAGTAAAAAATCCAACCTTGTATTATTATTATTATTCATACCCTCTCTTTGATCCCCAACTAACTACATTGATCAGTGCGGTTACATTGATCTTACTTACTTTGTACTCATTTACTTTCTGGCTCAGATTCAAACCCAACAAGAAGAGATTAGTGGAATGAATTTGGATGTCTAATGCTTCCGTTCATAACTGTGAAAAAGTAGGTCGATTTCGTCCTGCCCTTCTAGAGATGATGTAGCTCGAAGATCTCCTTGATGTCAGCTTTAGGCAGTGCAAAGGAGTGAGGTGCAGAAGGAGCACTTGGCACTCGTACAATATCTTTGAATCTGTAGTGGATGAACTCATTGCCCTCCTTTAACTCATGATAGAGTAAAAAAGCAAACCTTGGTAGCTCGAGCATGTAGGTCGCATCAGTCATCACCATATTTTCCAACTGGAGCAGCCACTGCTGGGTCTCCGACCGCCGGCACTGTAAAATGCTCCGGCGATGTAATGCCTCCTGTGTCGACTCTAGGAGGTGTCACCTCCCATTGACTCCTACCATTGACAAGCTTTGTGCCTTCATATGACAAGCTGTTTTTTCTCTGTCATTGTCAACTATGAGGTCCCAACCTCTATTGACTTTACTTTCATTGTGTAATATAAAATTAATTCTTTCCCTGTTTTGTTGGGTTGATAAACCATTCAGTGTAGTTAAATGAATATCCTTAATTAATTTATTTATTTCTTTTTTTAAGGATCATATAAAATAAGATTTGGATTATGTCCTATCGTATCAAATTGAAGCATCATGCCTGTCAAATTACGTACCATTTTCATCTGAATCTGTCACTGATTGGAATCTTGGGATTCTAACAATTATGTACAAAACTACAACATAAGCAAGCAGTAAATTTGAACTACTACTGGTTCGAACTACACCATTAACTAATTCTATCCATATGTTTACCTCTCTATTCTTTTATCCTCTGAGTAAATAGTCCCTTATGAGAAGAAAACAAAAACAAAAAAGGACCTTTGCTTGGGGCTTGCTTGCCATGACATGCCATGCCAACTGTGTAAGCTTCTCACGTGCCAAAGTCAGTGACCTTTTGTTCTTTCTCCCCTCCTTGGTTATGCAATTGACATCAGATCGACCTCAAAAGGATCACCAAATCTCTGCACTATAAATATTTGGCCTCAGTTATGAATCCCATGGATTCTGCTTCTGGTTTGGCAGTCTCATCTGTCACCTGCTGCTCCCCATAAATGGTGTCTCTTCAGTTTAGTTTGATGGCACTTTCAAACCTCTCATCAACCCTCCCTCCCTCCTCACAGACTCCTCTCACACACGTCTCCATCATGCCTGCCCACTCATTGTCACAAAAGGAAAAGATTCACCCTTTTAATTCTACTTCTTTCTTTCTTTCCTCCTGCTCCTCCTCCTCCTCCTTCTCCTACTGTTCCCACGTGTTTGAGCTTAATCTCATCTATAATTTGCTCGTTCTGATAATTAAGGTGATGGACAAAGATAACCCACTTTACTGCTAGAACAACTGTAGCTGACCGAGTACTAGTACTAAACTTGAATTGTACATGGGATTTAAAGTCGATTCCTCAGGCAAAACAGTGGCCTCCCTCCCAGTCGATGCAAAGCAAATGTACCCCCTCTCATCCCATGAGAAGACACTTGAGTGTGCATTTGAATTGAATGGATCTGAATACTGGGAAATTACCAGAGGAAGCAAGTTACCGAAGAGTGAAAACAACGTTCGTTCATGTGACATTGGCTTCTTTGCTACCCTGAACATGAAGCATCTTTTCACCTCACTGTCAAACACGGGAACCACCACTGTGATCGCCAGTCTTTTTTTTTTCTTCCTTTCCTCCCCTTCCACCACTTCACTGCTGTTTTCCTCACACATTCAGAGAGTTAACTGTTCACCACATGATTGCAGGTCTGCCTATGTCTCAGCTTTGAGTACACCAAATGGTCCTCAGAGTTGGAAAAGAAGACAACAGAAAAGGTCTTCGCTTGCCTGACCAATGACCAGGCATTTTTCCATGCCATTTATGGCGGGTGAAATGGCGACCCCACGCCCTAGCATTCTGGGCCAGCGGAGCTACGAGCCCTGTGAGTGTTCCTGTTCCTGTTGCTGCGAAAGGGGGGCCGTTACCACTGAAGGATGGCAAAGGCTGTGGTTGCAGGGCAGGCAGTAGGTGGAGTTGTGTCAAACAAGTTACTGTTATTGCCTTGGCCACATCTCACTGCGACACTCAGTCTTCCACTCGGGATTCATCATCCAACACTCTTTTAACCATTGGAAACTAGAGTTCTGTTTCAGAATGCTCAGGTGTATTTGATGCCATTGATGTCTCTCCCTTTCCTTTTTATTTTGTAGAATAAAAGTTTATCCAGGTGTAAGTTTTTGTTCTGTCAGGAAAATAAATGTCTGATTAATTCGTAGATGTATATTAATCTAGTTTTTCTTTTGTTGATTTACAATCTAGTTTTTCATTGTAATTTGAGCCATAAAATGTCTATATTGTTAAATCATGATTTATATAGATTTGACCTCTGATGGAGAATTCACAAAGTACTCCATCAAATACTTTAGTTCCTTTGTTAAATCGCGGTTGGACGATCTTCTTCCACTTTCCCTGTACAATTGGGAAAACAACCTAACTATGTAACTGTATTTGATTGAAAATGTGATGTAACCTACAAGATCTCAGTAGGAAGTTTTCTATTATTATTATTATTTTCGCTTGCCAGAAAAAAAATGCACAGTGAAAACGCTACAATACAAAAGAACAAAAGAAAAATACTTGTCAAATCTCTGAAATGCATTGGATGGTGATTCAAGCCATTAATAAGATTCATGCTCTTCTTCCTTTTCCTCCCTTTGTTCTTCAGGTTCTTCCACAATGATGTGCCTCAATTGACATTATGTCTACCTTCCAACAAGTCTCGCATGCAGTGAAAAGGAACTGAAGTGGACTTAACCATAAGAAAGACAAATCTGACAGCATTTTGAAAGCTAAGCATGCATTCACAGAGCCTCACATTTCTTGATCACGTCTCCAGGAAGACAAGAAGACAACAGAACAGAGACGAATTCAAGTAAAGCAGCAAATAGTAGAGAGCAATCGAGCTAAGTCTGCATGTGCCTTGGCTTATATATGAACGTAGAAGCTTACTAGGAATGAAGGGGAAAGTTCATACATTAATTAAAGATCCAAGAAGCAGCAACCAACGTAGGTTCGCTGCTGCTACAAAATTTCCCTTCTCTTTCACACTCGAAATGTGTATCTTTTACACCTCACTTTTGCTTTGCTCTGCTCTGCTTTGGTCCCCTTCTCTCCTATGTTGCACCAACACCAAGGAAATCAATGAAGGGTATCCTGATCTTCTCTCTTCCACGATCTGCTTCCCCTTGAGTCCAAGCGTTGCTCCTTTGGTACGCCACTGTGCCAGCTGCAGAAGCCTCAGCGGTGGAGTAATTAGGATGGTCGATCGCAGGTTCCATCTCCATGGGGGCGACTCCAGAGACATTCAATCCTGCATGTGCAATAAACAAAGGAGGCCTCATAGGCATAGCATAGATAGCACCACGGCAGCAATCGAAGCAACTAAACAAGAACGTGTCCCATACCACTGAAGATATCACAGGGAGGGAAGGGTTGGGTTTGGAGAGGACTACAGAAGGTAGGAAAAGTTCTGGTGAAGGAATTGAGGGAGAGGTCAGTGCAGGTGGAGGCGGACTCGTTTCTGATGCTGGTGATGGTGGAGTCGCCACTGCAAGCATTGATGGGCATGTTCAGCTCCATTCTTGTGGAAATCAGGGGGGTCTGAGGTGGAAGTGGGGGAGAGTCTAAGGAAGAAATGGTGGTGGGCTTCCTCCTCCTATAGGCAGATTGCTCTCTGTGCTTCCTCGCCATGATCACATGCCAATGATTCTTCACTGCATTATCTGTCCTCCCGGGGAAGAGCCTGGCAATCAGTGCCCATTTGTTGCCATAAAGCCTGTGAGCAGCCAAAAGTCTATCTTCTTCCTCCTCAGTGAAGGCGCTTCTGTTGATCCTTGGGTCCAACTGGTTGAACCACCTCAGCCTGCAGCTCTTCCCTGTCACAGCTCACAAAGCAATGCAGAGGAGAATCATCAAAGCCAGAACACATAAACAATATGCGGCACAAAAAAAGGAACATCATTTTCTCCTGGCGATGCATAAAAAAAAATGGGCAACTAGTACAAAAGTTCTTCCATGCTTGCTTTTTTCTTTCATTCGACATGAATGATTGTTACCTGATCTTCCTTCCAGCTTCTCAGCAATCAGATTCCAATTCTGAGGACCATACTGAGAGACAAGCTCCTTGAGCTTGGCATCCTCAGCTGGTCTCCAGTGACCCCTGACACAGAGCTTCTGCTGTTGAACGCTCTCAAGATTGAAACTATCGTCGCCAGCTTGATCAGCTTCCTCGCCTTGGTTGCTGCTCTTCTCACCCTCATGGTACTCCTTCCCCCCTGCAAAACACTGCAATCCCCAAGCTTGTTCACCACTGCTAACCAACCCCTTCTCCCTAGAACTAGAAGGAGAAGAAGAAGATCCAACGAATGATGGCAGTAGTGGTCCTCCAGCAAACAGCCCAATGTCACCAGCGGGTTTCATCTCATCTGAAGCCATTTCACATCTTCAAAAAGGAAGGAACAAACAAACAAACAAAGAAAAGAAAAGAAAAGAATTTAATGAAGCACTGTTATTGCTTTCTCAGGATGTTTGAGGAACGAGACCTACACAACATGAAGATGGAGGAAATCAAAGGGTGAGGTGGGGGGAGACAACATTGATAGAAGGAAACCGAGCCTTCTCTCTCTCACACACACCGCATCCACACCTGTGAGCTGTCTCCATGCTTCCCTTATTCTGAGACTGATTGCACTGTGGGGGGTGTGGGCATTGGGGGACGCAACCACAGGGTTCAAAAGGGAGCCACTCGTGTGGGTGGGAAGTCTGAGTCCTCTCGCCATTCTCCTCCTTTATATTGGAGCTGCACCCTGTCTCTCTCAGCCTGGGCAAAACCACCAGAACTCCCTTGTCCATTAGCAGGCACACACAATTCTTGCCAATGCCAAAAAACAGAAAAACAAAGTCGATTTTAGAGAAAACCCATCAAAAATATTGCCTGAAAGCAAAGGAAAACAGACAACTCTGCCCATAAATGGAGGAACTGGTACCTTTGCTAGTTGGCCATCTCAATTTTCGTGGTACTTGTACAACTTTATTCACTGTACCCCTTTCCTAACTCTCGTCCTTTCCCATGACTCGTCCCAAACTTATCTTTAACTTCTTATTTCAGATTGCTTTTAATCAGTCTCACAAGGATAGATTTTTTTGCTTTTCTCTAGATCTTCCGGGAAAAAGACAATTAACCACAACTATGGATTTTTAATATCTTCTCCAGTGAAATAAGGTGATCTAAAGCTCTAAAAAGATGAAGGACAGACAACAAAATGAACTGCAAAATTTGTATTAAAGAGATTCATCTTAATTTCATGATCTTTTTTGAGCATATATGGATAGAATTGAAACATATTTTAAACATTTGAAAATGAGTTGGAGGGTTCACTCAAGGTGATCTAATTTTACTTCTTAAGAGTTTTTCGCTTGTCAAATGATAGACAATTCTCTTGGGAGCCATACTAGAGAAGAACTTCAACAAAGAGAATTACAAGAAGAAGGATATATTGCAAACCAAAGGAAGAGTTCACAAATTAAGGTGACACCAAGAAGAACAAGTGCTCTTATAATAAAAGGAAAATTATTTAGTCAGACTCAAAGAAGTTGTTGCAAACAGTAATGAATGTAAATCATAAGACAAAGACCAACTATGACATTTGGCAATTACTGATTGATTTCTTCATTATGAATGCAGCCACTATATATCTCACCAGTGACAATTCTGAATTTAGAAGCCTTCATCATTACAAAGGAAGAAGTTAATTATATGATCTAATTATTGTGCAAAGAATTTGTTTGAGAAGTCATGCATGTGTAAAAGATATGCCATGCGGCGCAACTGATATTATTAATTAAAAATTTTGTTTGTCTAATATAAGAAATATTTTTATGAACTCATGTTTGGAGAAAGGTTTAAAGTGTTTGATTCTCTATGCTATCTATGTTCTTCTTTCAACTTCAAAAGGTTTTCCTTTAAGAGAGCTTCTCATAGGTAAACATTTTAACATGCATTTCTTCAAAAAGTGATGATTATCTTGAAATTCGAACCTTTTGCTTTCTCTCAAAATATTAAATTGATGTAAAGTCACTAAAGAGTGACATGCACGGTGGAATTCCATTAGTTGTTTGGTAGACTTAACAAAAAGAAGGGTAATTGATCACCCAACAGTAAAAGGCAAAATATGATTCTCATGTTTTTAAACCTAATTAATATACAGTTCGAACTAAAATAAATATATATAAAAAATAATAAAAACTTCGAATATGTACATGTATATATGTCTTGGCGATAAGCCTGCCCTTTAAAAATGCCATTAATATAGCTGACGTTTTGTTGAAAAGTCAGAAACTAATTCTTTGACGAATTTGACTTTTAATTGTAAGTCAAATTTGCAATTAATGAGATATGAAAATTGTATCCTACACCACGAGTGAGACAAATTAAATCAGTATACATGGAGGAGAGCCGATTCTGCTTTTGCTTTTGCTTTAGCTTCCACTTTAATTTCCTTTATTTACTGGCTCGATCGATCGAGTAATAATTGTGGGTTTCAAAATTAGTTGGAGTTAAAGAAATTTGACTGGTTAAATCAACTCAGCTTCATTCTTGAGTTATATATGACAAACAACAATCCGCGTCCCACGACATGTTCATGCCCTGATCGTATTAAACATACATCATCTTTGAACATGGACGACCAAATATAAATAAAAAAACAACCTCCAAAATAATATATTTGATTTTTGGACTGTGACTGATTGCTAGCTTCGCGATTTAGGCACCAAACGGATGCTCTTGTTTTGGACTGTTCAGAGGCCGTTGCAGCTGTTAAGGGGGCAGCAGGGCGAGCTGCTTCCTAATTTCCACCTGCTTCCTCAATTCTTTTTCTTTTTTTTTTTTTTTTATTTATGACGTTATATTATATATATGGCCTTTTATCCTCTGCATGTGTCATGAATTCTAATATTGCATGAGATGAGTCATCCTTTTTCTTCTGGGTTACGTGTTCATTCACGAAAGGGGAGACGAGTGAGAGAGGGAAAGAAAACGGCCGCTACGGTCAGATTTGGAAGGACGTGGCGCATGTGTCGGGTGGATGGAGTTACACTTGAAACCGCCTCCTGTCACCTTGTAACGGACCCGTTTGACATGAGTCTCGTCCGTTGCGCATTTATGGTGGGACTTTGCTCCTTTTCGGGTACGTTTTTTGTCGTATCGTTATCACCTATCGGGGGAGTTTTGGACGCTTGTGAAACCGTTTTATTCTTTGGCTGCATGAATGGTGACAGGGAGAAGGGAAAGAAAATTAGGTATGAACAATAGTAAGCATGAATGCTAACTCTCCCTTGAAAATTAGGTTCGACTCAAACAAAGTAGGCTCTCACTCAGAGCATATTTGAGGCAGAACTCTACCTTTTTGACAAAAACCGGACAATCTCCACTGTATATAGAGACATCTCGATACATAAGGATATGAGTTACCTGCTCCAACAACATAAACAACAGTTGCTCCACTCTCTATACATGATCATGATCATAATATGATATATCACGATAATATCACCAGACGCTACACATGATCACAACAAAGACAAGATACATAATATTACATTAAGTATCATTAGCATTCAACAAGAATGACAAGCCAATAAACCAAGGAAAGCTTACTTAAATAACTATTCCCCTTTTTGACAAACACCAACTATCAAAACACACTTATCAGATAAGGTAATTAAATGAGAGCCACCATGGTAGACCTAAATTTCATAGGTGGATGGTCAACACGTTTGGCTAGAGAAAAAAAAAGTATCCTTACAAATACAAAGACAATATAAATTGTTAGTAGCATATGAGTGCTCATGTGTATTCAGTTGTCGTGTCAAGAATAGAGACAGCAAAAATAAGAATAAAACATTCCACGATATTAACACAGTACAATATAACATAATTCAAAGAGTAGCTTCTAATCCATAGCTTATGGCGCACCTGATATATCGCACTCGAATATCCACTAAAATTACTTTTTCATGAGATGTTGAAGTACACAATATGTCCCTTCTCTCAAACAGATGATGAAGGCTACTCGAGTGGGAACTAACATCCTAAGTTCCACACTTGGAACAAGACCATTATCTCCAGTACTCTTCATCCTACTCATGAAGTTGCAACTATTGATGAATTGCAATCAAGCTCACACTCATCTACTAAGTGTGTGTGACAAAGCAATAAACACATGATCATGTGTCAAAAAGTTTGTCTCCAACTTTAAGTGTTCATCCTGACATCCTCTGAGAGCTACAAATGGTAGTGGTACTATTATTGGATCCTCATCATGATGCTCCTCCTTATCCTCATCTCCATCCTCATAATCCTCGAGACACTCAGTCCAAAATCGAGCAAAAGCAGAATGGAACATGTTAGGATGAAAATGTTCAATAAGCCCCTCAATGCAACCCTCTCCTCACAATTCTCCGGCAGCAGTAGTGTCCAATACAAGCAGAGATAATCACACAGGCATGAGCTTTCATCTAACACAATCTCTGACAGCCTCAATGTGGCCTGTCAACACAATAGGTGGTTCGCTCTCCCCTTTGGCCCTCTCTTTGCTTTTCCTCCCCTCCATCTACAATCCTTGGCTCCAACAATGTCCACTGGAGTCACCCCCGCCCAAATTCTGTTCACAATCAGTGATGGAAGACCAAGGCTTGCCTAAGGACAAAGACCGAGCAGTGACCAGCTACCCCTACCACCGCAATCAATGTTGTCAATTGCAAATTAATGATTGAGATTGCAAGACTCAAGGTGATTTTTTCACTGTCACCTCCTTTCACTCTTTCCCTTCTCACTGCTATGGTAGTCAGTATTCTTTCATGCTTTCCCCATTTCCTTTCCCTCCCTTTTCTTTCTCACTTTCACCTTCTACTTCCTCTCAGGTACACAGAGCTCAAGCGAAAGAGGGCAGTTATCCTGATCTAAGGATTGATTGTCTGTAAACAACTTATCCAATCTAAGAATTGATCATCTACATCTCTATGACTCGTGAATCCTTGACACTATAATGACAAAAATATAAGCTGTTACCAATTCAGACTAGAAAAGTTTACAGAATTTAAGGACATAATGGAATAAATAATGATTTCAGAATGGCCAATAATGAATAGTTTGAATGAACGAACAGAGTATTCCAACTTGACCAAAACTTATAGATGGTCTGTACAGAGAAGAAACACACTGAAAAGAAAGCGAAAGTACTGACATTTGACACCAAATCATGTGATCTACTTACGGTGCCTAATTGCACAATATAAGAATTCCAATGTGAGTATTATTTCAAAAATATGATAAGGCCACTGATCCAGAAGGGCAAGAGTTATGGTGCAAAATGGTGAATCAAGAAAAAGAAACTGAATCAAGAACTTAAAACAAAATCAAATTTTTGGCCAAGCAGTGCAAATCATAGCATTTGCAATCAATAAACATTTTCGAAAGCCAAAAATATACTTTGATAAGTTGAATAGCTATTTTTCCTAAAATATTAGTAGATTAAGTAACCATTTACAGCCCAAACATCACCTTTAATTAAAAAAAAAATCATTTTGTAAGAGAATTCAGTACATAAACCAACACCTATAAGTAGAAAGAATTTCTTGCCAATTTTACCAATTGCGTGACTAGAAAAATGTTGATGGTAGAACCATAGTAAACGTATTAGTAACAGAATAATAATAAACTAAAAAAAATTCTTGAGTTTTAAATCAGCAAGGTCTTTACAAGAAGCCATTCAGAGGATTTAAATATGCCCATATAGTAACTCAAAATACTGCATAAGTCAAAAGGATCATGATAAAAATTTTACCGCCGAGGTGCTCAAAACATCATTTTAAATTATTGCAAAACAAGTTAAAAAACCATTGTATTGATCACAGAAGCAGGAACTTCAGAAGGAGCAACATTGCAGTACAAAATAGATTTATGCACCAAGAAAGAATCTGCAATATAATTAAGTGTGAAAACATTTGCACAAAAGGTTTTCAAAATGCTGCCAAAAAATTTAGGAATTCAAGTTTATAGTGGATCAAAACTAGAAGTTGCTCAGGGAAATTTTTATAGTGGATCAAAACTAGAAGTTGCTCAGGGAAATTTAAAAAAAAACAATAAAGGGAAGATGCCATGTTGTGAGGAGTTAAATTATGTTTAAATACATCGTGAGTGCCTTGGCATTTTGGGTTGGATTGAACTCCCTTTTGGGCTGAACAATATAGAATAAATTGATTTGATTCATAACAAAATTGCATAAGTTCATGTGTCCCACTAATAACAATGTGCAATTTATAATTTATTTCATTCTATTGAGAATAGAAATGAAATAAGCAATAGAAATCTTATTCACCAAATGTTTTTGACTTGTAGAAATCATTGTCATCAAAGGTAGCTTAGACTTAACATGACTTCTAACTCACTAACATGTCATTTTTATTGTCATTCTATTTATCAATATAAAAAGATTTATTTATTCTTAATCGATGACGAGTTCATAATTGGCTATCATCTATTTTGTGTCTCAATTTGATGAAATGTTTTCATCCATGTCACAGTCAACTTTGAGGTTTCACTCTATTTAACCACAAACTTCTATTGAATAATATAAATTCATCATTTCTTCCTTTCTTTTATATTAATTCAGTTTAATGTTTATGTTAATTCAGTTTAGTTTATAGTACATTTCATTTAATTTTTTTTATTGGTTAAATTTAACTTTTAGTTGTTTTTTTTATTTTCAGAATTGTATAATAAAATAAGATTCATATTGAATTGAACTGAATCGCAACAATTCTTTTTATTTCCAACTCATATGTAAGAACCCTATTGTTTTATATATGAACCACATTGTATTGTTTGATAATTTGTGAATCATACGATTCTGAAAACTACGCTGACAACAACAATCAGACAATCCTATGTGGTTCATATAGGGTACAATTGCACAGGAAAATAACAGGAACCAACAGGGAAACTAATAGTTGCACTGCAAGCCAATACACAGAGAAAGAAGGAAAAAGAAACTAGTTTGTATTGCTCATAGTGTCATGTTGTTGCAGCTCCTACTATACAAACTGCAAAAAACATTCAATCCTATCCCCAAAATTAAATTTGGAAGGAAGAAGTGCTTCTGAATGAATGCTAAATCTACTCAAACATCAACCAATTAGTAACAAACTGGTTGACAACATTGGCATATACTAACTTGCAGCTTGTTCTGTCAGTAAATGCTAACTAGTCAATAAAAAATGTTATTTTTCACTCCCTCTTTTTTTCTATCTTTACAAGTAATCGTAGGGGAGAGCAAATTGTTTTTCATTCTATTCCTCATTTTTTCTGTCCCACATCCTCTTCTGTCTCATTTTCTATCCTCACAATCCCAATAAACAAAGCCTAAAATCAGATTGGGGTTCAAATATATGCGAAAGGTCAGTAAAAACTGTTAAAATTTAATAGTATTTATACCTGTGATTATCTAACGACCCAGGTAAGGGGCCTAGGCCACCCGTTTGCCCATGTCCTGTTTGGCTCCTAGTAGAGCTTCCCTGTACGGTTGAGGAAGTTCCATATCCACCTTGCGCATGTCCCTGCGAACCATAACCTCCCATCATGCCAGCATTCACACTCTCCCCAACACCACCACCACCACCACTGCGCAAACCATGCCCAGAGCTGTTTGGCAATGTCCCAGTATTTCCTGCCACCCCACTGGACCACAAATTACCCAGGATGTTTGTCAAGCCTAACGCAGATCCTTGGGTAGCAAGCAAAGCAGTGAGAGCCTGCCCAATGCAGGATTCAACCCGGAAGCCATTGCAGCTGCTAGCTAAATAGACTGGTTAAACCCCATTCCAGAACTTGAAGGAACCATGAGGTGCCCAGCACTTGTGGCGCTTGAGAGATGACTCCTAACTCTACTAAAAAAATGCAGGATTATCACTCCTTGGGAAATTTGGACCAAACATTCCGCCAGCCCCATGATGCAGACGACCGTGTTGAGCCCCAGAACCATGAAACTGAAATTCCGGCTTATTTGGCTTTGGCCCATCGATTGCCTTATGACAATGCTATATTTGACCCTCAAAATTATTGTGAGGTTCCTCCAATGCTTTCTTCACACTGTCAATCGTCTTGTAAACAAATAAAGCAAAGCCCTTGGGCTTTCCAGTCACCTTATCCAGTCCTAGAGGCCCCTCCTCGACCTCCCCGTACTTGGAAAAGAACTGAAGCAGCTTTTGAGGGTCAAGCTCCGCCTCGACGTTGCTTACAAATATTTTCCTGTGTGTGTACTCTGACACTTGAGGAGTAGATGGCGGCACAGGCCCAGCTGAGGCGAACTGGCAGGCAGTCATCCGGTTGCCAATCTTCTTTTGGGGCTCCTGTAGGGCGCGACGGGCACCGATCCGATGCTTAAATAGAATAAACCCATAGCCCTTGGGCTTGCCAGTCGCTTTATCCATGACCGCGTTGCAGTCCTCGACTCGCCATACTGGCCAGCAGCAAGAATCTCAGCGCCGGAGGCCGTGGACGAAGATCTTGCGATGGGCAGGATCGAGTTCAGCGATGCGATGTATCTCCGACAGTAAGTCCGGGTGCTTCACGGCTGCGTCAAGGAGAAGCTCGATGATGTAATCTTTGGGAAAAGGCGAGGAGTTTTTGGATCGAGGCCGGGTCTCTCTCGTTCCCGTCGTCTTCGTCGACTCTGCCACTATGCGCGTTTTCGACGCCATGGTACGTCAAGGTCCCCGGAGAGGCCATCATGGATCTGGGGGTCCGAGTCAGCTCCAGACGGATGTTGTTCCTCTTGGAATTCAGGGACCGGGGCATCTCCGGATGCTTCCTCCTCAAAAATACCCGCTTTGGCGGGCGAGGTAAGCTTTCGCTTCTTGGCCATGGCGGCGTAGACCAAGATAACGAGGTTAGGGTTTGTACAAGGCGACTCGGAGTAGCATGAGAATCGCCAGAGGGTTGCGTTGCAGACTACTTGCCGTTCGAAATCCGGCTCCCTTCAGTTTCACCCAGTCCATCGATGAATTGGTTTGCAGCAGAGGAGACAAGTACACTATCAAAATAGCCCCTGAATATTTTGTAAACTAGTATTTGCCCGTGGTATGGATTTTTTTAACTCAAAATAATATCATAGTTAATATCTCTTATTATATTGCTTATTTTGTTAAATAAACCTTGGAATTGATTAAACTTTTTTTTTTTGCTTTTATATTTTATTTAAATTTAAAATTTTGAGTTGGTTGATGATAAAATGAATGAGAAACTTTTAGTAAATTAAGCATATTTAAAAGAACCTGGCAAATTAAAAGTTCAATATAATTCATTAATAGAAGATTTCTGCTACTACACTTGTTATTAATTTTAAAAAATGGACAAAAATCATACGAGCATCTCATTTTATCGGAATCATTGAGTCTCTTTTTTATTTTTAATCAAAAATTTTTTTCAATGACATAGTTATTCTCCAATACATTATTAAAGTCTGAACTAATCAATTAGATTTGATATATTCAATAATATTTATATTGTAGCATCTACATAATATAATTATAATTACAATTTCATAATAATTACTATATATTTCATATTGTAATATCTACGATTTTATAATTATTATAATATAAATTTATCTTGTTCAATAATATTCATATTATGTTGTAACAATTATGAAAATTGTAACTGTTATAACTTTAATTGCTCTTGTTGACGCATTGGGCTTAGGCTAATTTCTACAATATAGACTTATTTAATAAGTTGCACTAAAATAATATTTTCTAATTATAGTAGCTATGAATTGTAGTTATAACTATTACAATGTTATAGCCGTATGATATATTTTTTATAATACAGACTATCTTGTTTAATAATATTTATGTTATAGTAGTTTATAGCTCCTACTTAGCTATGGTTATGCTTTCGTAGTTATTATAATGTGGACTTATTCTGTTTCATACAATTGATTGATCGATTCAGGAGTTAATGCGTGTGATAAAAGATAATAATATCAAATAAGGATAACTGTATTATTTTACTATGTTGATGGGAGGAGGAGCGCTTAATAAAAATTAAAAAAAGGCATCCTTTCAATTTTTACTCTTAAAAGTTTAAGTCATATTTATTATATTATTATTATTATATTATTATTATTATTATTATTTATTATTATTATTGCGTGTGGCTAGATTTATGAAAATGCTAAAAGTGCGTATTAGATTCGTTAAATTTAACAAGGTCTGCCTAAATGCCCGGACTTTATATCTTGATGCCGCTTTTTCCACCGCGCCATCACGCATAATAATGGCTTGTAAAAAAGGCATGCTTATCGTCGCGCCTTCATCGTCGTTGCCTCCCTGCGCAAATGCCGTAGGCAAATTGGTTAATGGAGAAGAACAAAACCATTGCCTTAATTAAGCAAGCAAAAAGAACCAAACAAGGATGGGGGCTGCTAGTTGTGACCCACCCCAAACGTCCAAAGGAGAAGACCAATAGAGAGGCTGGAGGGGAAGCTTGGCTCTCCCTCTCTCTCTCTCTCACATTCGGCCTTCCAAATTCCAAACCTCTCCTTTGAAATCTATTTTTTTTTATCTCCATGGAATCGCCCAGACTGAAGAGGCTGTATCAAGTTTGGCACGGAAACAATGTAAGAAGAGATCGCAGGCCGGACCTGAGATTTTCTAGGCTTTCGTTCTAGAATTGCTTATCATAGTTCGATTTTATCTACCACCTTGTTTAAATTTTCTCGTTGACCATGTTTAACAATGCGATCGAATTATGATGATATTCGTGAATTATGATCTATAGTTATGTCCTCTCAGAGGTTCCTGTGTGGTGGAAGGTTGGTATTTGGTCCTGATGGTTCTTCAGTATTCCTATCGATGTTTATGATAGCTACCCCAACAATCATATTTTGTGCTCAAGTTTTTGTCAAAATTCATAATCGCGAGATCCACCGAAGTCAACCCCAAAGCCATCATATTCTCGGGCACCCAGTGCTCATTGGGGCAATCCTTCTCCTAGTTGCGGTAAGATATCATCAGAGCTACTTTCTAACACAAAAGTGTAGATTCGATTCGACATGATCAGTTTCCAGGTAACATCTTCATACATTAATAACTATGCAGGACATGACTTTCTTGATGTTGACTTCTAGTAGAGATCCAGGCATAGTGCCACGGAATCTGTGGCCGGCGCCGGCAGAATCTGGCCACGGATTTGACGGCGCGTATCCATCCATGGAATGGCCCAATGGAGCCAGTCAAAACATGAGGCTGCCTCGCACCAAGGAAGTGGAGGTCAATGGATTCAGTGTGAGAGTGAAGTACTGTGAGACATGTTTGCTGTATCGTCCTCCTCGAGCTTCTCATTGCGCCATCTGCAACAACTGCGTGCAGAAGTTCGATCACCACTGCCCGTGGGTCGGCCAGTGCATTGGACTAGTAAGCCATGCCACTCTGTGATGAGATTGTATGCATAGATCACTTTGGCTTTTTAACTCTCTGAAATGTGATCTGCATGCAGCGAAACTATCGGTTCTTCTTCATGTTTATATTGTCCTCGACCCTCCTTTGCATTTACGTATTCACTTTCTCGTGGCTAAACATTCTTGAAGAAAAGAAGAACTACCACAATTCGGTGTGGAAATCCATGAGCGGCCAGTTCGTGTCACTCGCACTCATTCTCTATGTGTTCTTCGTGGTTTGGTTTGTCGGCGGGCTCACAGCATTCCACGCCTACTTAATCAGCAAAAATCAGGTGACCAATAGTTGTCCTTTCATTTTCAGCTTTGTGTCTTCTGTTGATGAATAGCTTTGTGGTTTGGTTTTTCAACAGACGACATATGAGAATTTTCGTTATCGCTATGACAAGAGAGAGAATCCATACAACAAGGGGCTGCTAGGAAACATAAAAGATGTATTCTTCACAAAGATTCCTCCATCGTTGAATGATTTTCGGTCTTGGGTGCTCGAACTGGATGCTTTTTCCACTGCTTCGAATGGAGGGATGAGCATTAAAAGATCGAAAGAGATGATTGACTTAGAAATAGGCAATGTATCAGATAATTTAGGTAGTAACAGACGATTTTCTAGTGTCCTACAAAATTTAGATTGCAGTTCTGTCGATGGTAACAAAGTAAGAAGCAAAGAAGACGATTCTTATCCATTAGCTTTCCCTGGAATCGAAGAACCTATCGAAGAAGATGCACTATACTCTGACGAGGAAAGCAACTCCAAGTACAAAACAGCTAATTAAGGTATGATAGTTAATTATATTTCACCTTAATCTTTGATTTTGCATCGATCTTGCAATTAGCACTCAACAAGGTGGCTAGCACAAACTTAATCTTTGATTAAGTAGAAGCTCAATGGTACAAGAAGACTTAGTTTTTTGATCACTTGCACATTCCCCCTTGCAGGTCTTCATTGGCCAGTGTCTCATATTCAAGAAGCCAACATCTTATACATATTCTAGGAAATTTTATATATTCTTTATCCAGGTTGATCTCCGAGCTCGCTCATTCTTGTTAATGAAAGAAGCTTAAATTTTGTTTTTTTTTTGTTTTTGACATTTTATTCTATTTATTTCCCATGTAAATAGTTGGAAATTTTGTGATCACCAACTTTAGTTCTCCTCAGGTAGATTATATCATCAACACCTTTTTAATTAAATAAAATATATAGTTTATTAAAAATAAAATAAAATCACTCCAGCTACTGCAGAATTGACACCTCAATTATCAAAAATAAATAAATTAAAGTCACTCAATTTAACTGTTTTAGTTGAAAAACTGCAACACAATCGACTACACACACAGAGACTAGAAACACAACCTCTTCCTGCACCTGCATCCAGACTCGAATGGCCGTGACGGCAAATTCCAACACAATTCAAGCATGTCCACCACCAACTCCTCCACCATCTCCCTCAATATATCAAGCTCCATCACCACGCCCAAATTCTCCACCTCCCAGACTTTGCCCTCCCATCTCTCGCCCGCACTGCACTTGGTCGTCGCCCGAGTACTCCTCCTGGGCCACATGCGGCGCCGCGCCATGCCCGCCTTGCCTTTGATCACTTTGCGCTTGGGCGTTTCGTCGAACACCTTCCGACGGTTGAAGGAGCAGCTTCGAACGTCGTCAGACAATGTCACTTTATTGTTGTGGTCTCCTCCTGCAGAATTAACTGATTCGTCGAGTTTTTTAAAATGAATTGTTATTTGGATTGAATGAAATGTGTTTGTGTCGTCAGAACGATCGTTCAATTCTTACTAGTATCTACGTAGAGGACGCTGGTGCGCGATGGCCTCGGGATCTTGGTTGCGATGAATGGCGTCGCCTGCTGCGTCTCTGCACCAAGATGCGCGTTCATGAACTGTGAGGTGGTGCGCCAGGTTGCCGTACGTAACAGGTACACTTACCATTTGGGGAGAGACTGTTCCGAGATCGAGGGGACGATATCGGTTCGAGAACCGAAACGGGGCTCGGTTGATCGCCGCCGTCACAGCGCTCCTTGCTCGAAATTCCACCGCCGAGTTCGACCCGCCGCGCCGCCGACACGACGGGGGAGGCGGCCTCCTTCGAGCGGACGGCCTCGATGATCCGCCTCAGGGCCCTGAGGTCCTCGTCGCACTTCTCCAGCGCACGAAGTAGCTCCCGCCGCTTGTCCTCCTCCGGCGGCGGCGGCGGCCATGCGAGGGGGCGTGGCAGCCATGAGGGGGCGGGTCCTCCTCGAGACCCATTAGCCTCGCTACCACCGTCGGCGTCCGCCGCGGGCTGTTCGGAATCGCGGCGACGGCGGGCGGCGGTCGCTGAATCTCCAGCGCGATCGTGGGGCTCCGCGGAGTCTTCACCGTCGTCGTCGTCGTCGTTGGCAGCGGCGGAGGCAAGGTAGTCGTGACGGTGGGGTTCTCCGATTTCTTAGCTGGAGCACACACAACGGCCGGAACGGTAAACTACGGAGAGACTTGGAAACAAGTAGAGTCACCGCTTACCGGAGGTGAGGCGTTTGAGGGAGCGGCTGTGTTGACGGGAGAGGAAGTGGAAGATGCCGGACAAGCAGCCGACGCGGTTTTCGGATCTGATTTCACGGCGAGATGACGACGTTCGCAATGCCTCCAAAATCCCCATGGTTCCGGTGTTGAGTTCGGCGACGGAAGCGCCGCCGCAGTTAATGGCCGTAGCAGTGGCAGCAGGACAGCAATGCCCGCTGGGCGCTAGCTGTTAAATCATTAGGTCAAAAGTAGAACATGCCCAAAGTTAAATAATTTGACCAGTCTAATAGCGAATTAGACTAATGACTTAGGATTAAGGAAATTAAAGACGTCGTATTAAGATTTAAGGCCCGCGAAACGGACGGCGGTGATGATAACTGGGAGCGGAGGATGGTCCACACGTCAATCTTTTGCCATCTTCTATAAAGATCCTCTGTAAATAAAGAGAAAATAAAAATAAAGTCGAAAAGAAAAAAAAAAAGGTGGCAACGGGGACCGAACCTCTTCTGACCTGTGTACCTTGGTATCTTTTGCTGATTGTAATATGAAATTGATGAAGCTTCAGAAGGCAGTAAATGAGTTGAAACAAGTGATTAAATTTACGCAGAGATTTTAAATCAATTAAGAAAGTGCATGCCTTTCTAGTCTTCCACCACATCTGCTTTCAGAAACTAGCAAGTGATATATAAGGAACTGCATGCATGGAACCCGGCAAAACTTAGTGGATGGTGCCTGAAATGAAATCAATGCTGTCTCTTCTTTCGGCAGCTTTGAAGCTTTTTGTTCCACTGCATATCCCTAAAGCAAAGGTTATTCCTTCCTTCCAAAAGCTGCTGTTACCTTTTATCTCCACCTAAAGACCAGCAGAGCCGTTCCGGGGACCTGTTTATCAATGCGAGTTACACTTAGATCATGGAGGAGATGAAGCAAAGTATCCAACTTCACACGAGTCCTTGGCTTCCCTCCTTAGATCTTGAAGGGTGTTTATAGAAGAGGTATGAGTCCTGAACACTGGGGTAGATGTGGCAAAAGTGGAGTGTTAATGTTGCACAAACTATACTGCCCACATTGTGTTCGAAGATTAGTCTTCAAGAAAAAGTTGAATTCTCATATTAATTAGCTTTCTTGATTCCTTTTTCTTTCCTTCTTTTTCATGAGAAATTCAGCCTGTCTAGTTTGCCATCTCAGTGAGAAGCCTGAAGCCACGACATGATTGCTATAAATTAAAAAAAAAACATAAAGAAAAATAGGAACTACAAATTGCTTCGACTGAGACATGACTGAAAGTGATGGTCCTCAAAGCAGCAATTAATGAAAGGCATGCAATGTAGCTCCTTCATTAATTTTATGTAATCCATGTAGCTTGAACCCACCCTGTCCGGAACACAAGGCAGCTGCTTAATTGTTCACAATGTATTTCATCACATCACAGATAAGAGAGTAAATATCTTATTGAGTGCTAACAGAGAAGTGCAGGTTTGCAAACTCCATTTGCCGGCCTCAACTCCATCAATCTCCAGCGTTTTCTATCTCATTTGTACATCTACCTATGCATCAATAAGTGAAAACATTGTCTTAAGAGGAAGATTTCAATTGTGTTGTCCTGCCTGCTGAGATCTTTGGTTGGGTTGCCCACTCAGTGATCAAGGTTAAGGAATTGCATAGATTGTTTGGTTCTTCTCTTGATTCATCAAGCAATCAGCTGTTGAGACCATTTGCATCAATGCTCGAAGAAGACAAAGTTTATTTAAGCTTTTCGAATTGGGCGCGAAGAAACACCATGAAGAAGTTTAACAAATCCTAAGAGACTCAGTTTTCCATCAGAATGTCGTATCCAATCCTGGAGAACAACATGAACTGGAACTGATGGGCCAAGGCCGAGCTCCTGTAGAAGTGCATAGTCATTAGGTATCACATATTTGCAGCATATAGGATTCATTCTTTTGGTATTCACGACATACTGATGCAAGTTCATCTATCATGATGGGCCTGTTACCATCCTTCTCGAAGAACTCATAAGCTTGACGAGCATGGTGCTCCCAGGCATCCAGTGCTTCCATCTGATGCACGCTTATTGCTGCAGCAGCAAATTCTTCAAAGTGCAACTTTGTGTTTTGAAGGGAGCTTATCTAGTTCCAAAGAGGCAAACATGCTTATGTATCCAACTTCATCAGTCAAAACTTTTGTTAAGCTAATCAGAGTTTTCGAAAAAGGATTACCATGTTTACGAAATCAAGGACCTTTGCATCTTTCATTGCCTCCGTCGAATTTTTTAGCAAGGCCTGAAAGAAGATAAATTCTGAAGTTATGTGATCTGAAAGAAAAGCAAAAAATCATGATGCAAGGAAACCATCAACTAACCGTCTTTAAGTTTTGGAGGGAGATATAACCATTCTTGTTTGGATTTAACAAAGCAAACTGCTCTCGAAGGTAATAGAGCTGATTTACCTTCAAGGTCTTGGCAAGAGACTGTCACATAAAGAACAAGCTTGTAATCATGACTGCCAAAAAAAATAGTAACCATTTTTTGAAATCAGTAAATCTGTGCTTGGACCATTACAGGTCCATGATTCTCACACAATAGGAGTGCAAGATAAAAGTTTCTATTTTCTCAAGCAGGAATAGAGCATACCCTCAATGCTGATTTTCTTAGAGAAGACGAACATATGTAAGCTTTGATAAGCTTAAAGACTATAATATCCAGAGGAATCTTAATTTCTTCAGGATTCTGCAGCCAAGGATGACCTGAGATCAGTTGATTTTAGTTATTAACTAGCTCGTACACTTTTTTTTTCCTCCAAAACTCAATGTGATGAGAAACATACAAAGAGCTTGTGCAGCAGTCATTCTCTTTCGATAATCCTTATTCAGCAATTTCTTGACAAAGTCTTTGGCTTGAGAAGACAGAGATGGCCATGGAGCTTCATCGAAGCTTGGCTCAGCTTTTAGAACAGCTCGAAATATACCAGATTCTGTGCGTGCCCAAAAAGGACGGCTACCACAGAGCAAAATATATGCAATGACACCGATGCTCCACATGTCTGCCTCAGTTCCATAAGAACGGTGAAGAACTTCAGGTGCGACATAATATGCACTTCCAACAATATCATTCAATCTCTCGTCTGTAGGCCCAGTGAAGATGGCATGTTTGTTTATCTTACAATCTCAAAACAAAATGCATTTTGTTAACTTTAAGTTAAAAACAATGTTATGTAACCAACCTGGCTTTACAAAGTCTGACAAGCCAAAATCTATGGCCTTTAAGTTGGAGGTTTCGTCTCCCGAAGTAAAAAGAAAATTCTGTTGCAATAAAACAGAAGCCCAAGTTACACGATACTTCAAACTTAAACATGAAAATTGAAGTGATCACAAATTGACTATATGATTCCTTCTAAAACATCAGGATGCATTACACAAAGAAGTTCAAAATTTTCCATCAGGAGAAATAACTACCTCTGGTTTGAGATCTCTGTGAACAACACCTTGAAGGTGACAAAATGATACAGCACTCAAAATCTGAACTATGACAGTTTTTGCATCTTCTTCTGAATATTTCCCACCCCTAAAACAAAAGAAAGTTGAGAACTCCTCAATTGTTTGGTTCAAGCCATGAGAAGAGGTTTTAAAAAAAGAATCCATAGAAAGCTATTTGGAAAAGTACAACTTTGAATATGCAAATACCTAGACAGAATCCTTTCCAATAATTCACCACCTTTGCATAACCTATCAAAGAGAAGTTTATTAGCTCTATCAATAGAAACTGTCAATTGTTAGTTAATGATCTGCACATTGTAGCTGAATATATGCCTCTAGGCATGATTGTGAGTCATATGATAATTTTATAATTATGAAAAGAAAATCAGTAAATTTCAAAAACTATGTTATTGAATTATATTATCACAATTAACTTCTCAAACAATACATGACAGGGTTGCATAAACAATGCATGATGCAAAGAATGAAAAGCCTCTTCAATCATTTAAAGATTAAATCAGTTGCTCACTAGATGGCATCTAAAGGTACAGGAAAAAAAGAAATAAAACATCCATATCTGCTGAGTATATTTATTACACTTTACTATCGTTGTGAATTTTAACTTTTATGAGACTCCTTAGCTCAAATTTTAAGACATGCATGTGCACCAATGCTATCTTATTCATGCTATTGCCTTGTAAAGTGGTTATTGTAGCGTTTCATTAATAAATCAATAGCTGTTAATTCAAGCATTCTGAATTGGTAGCACTAGAATCACAAATCTATCTGATTTTAGGTGTTCAACTCCAAGATCCTCATTTAACGATCCAGTTTGGACATGGAAATGCTGATCTATTATTTTCAAAACAGGTTCACTTTTTACTATGGTCAATAAATGCAAGATATTTTTTTTCTTCATGTCAATGCAGAACTTTCTTCAAATTTTATATTTGGTAATTTGAATGTCTGACAATTAAATTTTTTAAAGAATTTTACAATCACATAGCATTAAGTAATTGGAAGAAGAAGAGAATTCCAGAATTTAGAACAAACAGAACTACATGACTTTCTTCATGTAATAATATCATCTTTGTCTGCATAAGGACCATGGCCAGAAGTTAAGGATCTAGAGTGCCTTAAAGTGGTGTAAACTTACTCCATTACGAGATACACATTATCTTCATCCTCATAAGCATCGTAGAAATGTACTAGATTCTTATGCCCTGCTAGAGAACTTAATATCCTCACTTCTCTACGTACATCTTCAATAGCTATAGAAGTTGTCATCTGCAAAGTATTTTGTACAAGACTAGCTCAGAGAATACTTTATTTTGTACTAATGCATATCAATTAGAAAGTTATGTGAAATTATGTGACTTTGAAAACCAAGTAAATGAGAACAAAATATATAATTATATAAGAAAACATAGAAAGTCCAGTAGCTGGAATGCTATATGATGAAAAAAAGCCATAACTTAATCAAAGCTAACAATAAGAAGCATTGGAGTATTTCCTGTGCTGACCGGAACTTTACTGGAACATTTTTTTTCGATTTTTACCAGAACTCTAATCAAAGATAACAAGATGTTAGAGTGATGTGTATGCCACTTGCTTAGTTCTTATATATACCATGTAAGAATAGACTAGATGTAACAAGAGGAGAATGCATGTAAGATTGATGACTCAGATGGTAGTACAATAATGGCTTCCTTCGTAAGAGCCTTTGAATCCATGTCCATTAATCCTCCAAAGCATGTATATCGGTTGTCACGGGAAGATAAGAATGGTTCATAATTTGTTCTTCAGAAGTGTATCATAGATAACTTCCCTAGAGAAGAAAACAAATTTCCCTAGAGTACAGTTCACAGAAACAAAACAAAATGTCGATATCACATTTGTAGAGAGAGAGAAAAATAAAATATACTTTGTATTAGAATGTTAGTGAAACAAGCAGAAGGTTTATTATATATCAAACAAGAACTACAGAATGGAAAGAAAAAAATAGTACATCTATACCATCATGATTCTATCAAACACAATACTGTTAATGAAGAATAACATTATGCTTCACATTGTTTCTGCCAGTCTTAATCAAATTTCATGCCACTTTCCAAAATTTCATACTCCAGGAGTTTCTTTGAAATATGGGCAATTTAATTTTACATATCAGTTATGGTCAACACTGGAGCTACACTGGGCAAAATTTGAAAACAAATGCATAGAACAACTTTAGAAGCTCCATGGAATGCAATAGAGTAATTATCTTTGAAATTAAACAAGTTTAGCTCCATGTAGCACTATTGACTAAAGCTGTTATATGAAATCAAACTATTTAAAATTGGAAAACAGACATTTGACAAGGTTTGAGCAACGGATCGAGTTGGATGAGGGCCGATTGGATTCTTTTGGACAAGTGGATGAGGTTTTAACAGTTTAGATGGGTTTACAAGGCGAGTGAATGGTAAATTTGAAAACACACTATATCAAAGGCATCATTTTGATGTTTGGCCTAGATAAATATCACAAATAATATAAATCTGAAGAATAAATCCCAGTTCTTGACTAGAATTCTTTCAAACACTATTGACTGTCACAGCTATAAAGGGAAGTCGTGAAAGTAATAAAAATGATGGGAAGAAAAACAAATGACCTGCAAACAAAGAACTGTAGGAAGGAAAAGAGATGAACCTTTGCTTTGGGAATGACCTTGACCGCCACCTCTTCTCCTTTCATGTCTCCCTTCTTCACCTTGGCAGCACATGTGTAACCAAAATGCCCACGCCCAACCTCCTCTGCAAGTTCAAATTTTGAGAAGAACTGCTTGGAGAATCCAAAGCTCTTGTCCAATCCCACTTCCACCTCACTGCCTTCGGGGATCGACGCCTCGTTCGGCTTCACCGAGCCGTGACGGCGCGCGAGGAGAGCCCTGATGTGCTTCGCAGGCGACGGAGGAGGGAAGGGCCGCTTGAGAAACATCAACGGCGTTCTCACACTGGAGTTGGCCGGCGAGTTCTTGTAAGAGCCTGGAAGAGGGCTTGGGCTGCAGAAGGGAAACTTGCCTTGCTGCGGGGTTCTCGGAACCGGCGTAGGTTGACCAATGTCAAGGGCCGGCAGGCCATCTTCTTCCTGGAATTCGGGGTTTTGTATTTGCTTTCCATGGCAGATTCCCATGGAAACCTAAACACACAAACTCAATGAAAAATGAGTAAAATTTGAGAACGGACTAGCAAATTCAAGGATGCCAAGAAGGAGAAGTACAATAGATAGGAAGAAACAAGCTAAAAAGATTAACAAAGAAGTGGGAAAAAAATCAAATTTGAGAGGGGTAGAGGAAAAGGAGAGAAAACTACAGCAAAGCTCAACTTTTTAGAATAGAGAGAGGAAAAGGAGGAAACTTTAAGACGGGAGTGAAGCACAAGGGAACAGAGTGAGAAGCAGTGGCCAAAGCAATGAATCCTTGCGTAATGAAGAGGAGAGAGCTGAGTGTTAGCCTTCTTTCATCATGTAAAACTATGCTGAAGAGGAAGCAAAGAGAGAACGAGAGAGAATGAGAGAAAGAATCCCTCCCTGCCTTTTGCTTTTTGCAGCTCTTGGCTGATGGTGGATGGATGGATGGAACCTGCTGTTGGTCATTATGGAAATAACGCCATTATCTGATTCTTGAGTTTGGTTTTGTGTCTCACTCACAGCCTGTCCTTTTTCAGCCACCACCTAAACAACTATTTTTCTTTTCTGCATTTCTTAATCTTCCTGTCCATCTCAGTGACTGAGCTTTCATGGAAATTTGACTCGATATGAAGGCTTGTTTCATTGAGTATAAAATGTTTCATCCACTGAGATCACATTCCTGAAGAACACATTCTGAAACTTTTACTTTCATTCTAAAACAAAACAACTTTGATTAATGGCATTAAATCCTATCTGAGATCTAAACAATGTGGTCCCATGAAAAGAAGTCAATTAACACTCCTTGTGAACTGTGTTTCTGCACAAGGTTTGTTGAGACTTGGCTACTCAATTTATGAGAAGGTACCTTCCCCTGGTATGGTCAGGAGAGTTCAATGTACATGGAAACATGTAAATAATGATCATTATAAAGATGCACCAGCTTCTTTTTGAAGGCATCCCAATTCCCTTGTAGGCCAGCTCAGATTACAAGAAGATGCCATTTTGAAAGACAAGCCCAGGTTCATCACCCATGTGGCATTGCAAGACTGCACATCAACTTGATTGATTCATTCACTTAAAGTAATCATCTGATGATCCTGGAATCCATATGAGTGTGCAACCTGTAGCTTCAAATCAATGTTAATATATTAGTTTCTTGTATCAGCTTTAAGAGAGAGAGAAAAAAAACAATAGTTTGTTCAATCAATCATTTGCCATTGATAAGAGAATGAGGCAGAAAAATTGGAATTAAGAACAATCCTAACCCACCCTTGTCAGAAATCTAAAGAATTTTCTTGGGGAGAAGAAGAGATTAGAAGATGGTGTTTTTTTTTTTTAAGTTGGCCTTGGCAAAGCTAGTAAGTACGATGGTGATTTTAGGGATTCATGGGGAAGTGGAATATGTCAGAGCTTTGTTTGCCCAGTTCAAATCTTTAAAAATTTTGCAGAGTCTGCACAGGAATGTCCAGGGAAGAGTAGGAAAAAAAAAAACAAGCAAAAAAGAAGGCAGTGAATGGCAATATTTTCTTCTCTATTCTCATATACACACTTTTAAAAAGAAAGGAGCAACATGAAGCAACAATTATAAATTAAAGTAGCTAGATAGGTTAAAAGAAGCTGGGGAAGATGGAGCAAAGGTATTAAGAATGCCAAGCAACTGCAAAGAGTTTCTAAATCCCCTAAAAGGCTTTTCTTATGCATCAAGGGACTGCACCATTACTCTCGATCCAAATTTCAAGAACTAGGGACGTTTCTAAAATTTCTTCCTTGCACTCAAAGTTAATAGTAGCCCTCGGGTAGTTGGATTGATGAACTAGAATAATTGACCTGCACAGGTTACGTTCATTTAAGTGCCTTCATTTCAAATTATCTTTGTTTACTTCAAATAAATGTCTTAATTATGCACAGTAGATATGCAGCAGATTTAAGAGAGCGTTTACCATGGACCAGTCTGAGGTCACTGTCACAGCTCGATTTTAGGTGATCCATATATCGACAGAAGCTCATAACTGTACTTGTACAAGTAAAACCACGTACAAGGAGGATCTGAATCATCCATCCTCTTGTTGCATTTTATTTGTTTTTTCAATAGCAGCTGCTGTGAAACTCTTTGTTAATCTTTTGGCGTTTCTACGATGACTTGAGACACCCTTAATTCTCTTCATCCTGTTGCAATATTGCCCATAATTAGCCACCTAACCACCTTAAATAGCTCCCTGTGAGTCACGTGTGTCATTAAACTCAGCAGTTGGTCCTCACTCACTCTGGTCGAGAATGAATAGTTTATATTGGTGCTCTACTGTAGTTCCACCACAACTCGTTTTCAGTACATCAACCAGCGGCTGCAAGCATCTGTTAGTGCTCTTGTCCCTGTTACACTCGTGTCCAACAGTGGTTCCTCTTCGGATCTCTACTCGCACTGCAGTAATTGCACTGCTCGTTAAAGGATGCCTAGATGCATGCAGGATTGCACACCTTTTAGTCAAAGAGATTTGCCATGGCCTCTTTTACTTTTTCACCGTCACTTTTGCTTCGCCTTTGACCATATGTTTCATTTGGCACTTCTCTTCCGTTGCATCTCGCTGGCAGAGATTGTTGACAGAGATGGTGTTTCGATTTGATAATTAGTTTCAGCCATGCTGTGAGAGTTCAAAGATAAAATCTTGGGGTGGCAAATCTTGTCAGAGCCTGTGAAACCTTAAGCGACCTAACGCCACCATCAATGTTAATTGATGCTAGCCATGATTGAGACACTAATTTATCTTGGTAGTGCAAAAAAGCCTCTGAACATGGCAGCAGTCGCATCTTGGTATTGCTGGTATTCGGAGAGAAGGTCGTTCATGTTGCTCTCAGCCTCAGTGAACTCCATCTCATCCATGCCCTCGCCAGTGCACCAGTGCAAAAAAGCCTTCCTCCTAAACATGGCAGTGAATTGCTCACTCACTCTCCTGAACATCTCTTGGATGGATGTGGAGTTGCCAATGAAAGTAGATGCCATGGAGAGGCCCCTTGGTGGTATGTCACAAACGCTAGATTTGACATTGTTAGGAATCCATTCCACAAAGTACGATGAGTTTTTGTTTTGGACGTTGATCATCTGCTCATCAACTTCTTTTGTGCTCATCTTGCCTCTGAACATGGCAGAAGCTGTTAGGTATCGACCGTGCCGAGGATCAGCAGCACACATCATGTTTTGGTTGCAGAGATCAAATGATTTAAGTCTCCAACTGATGAGAGCAACTGAGAAGACTGTTATTTTCCAATCCCCAGTAAATGAAGTTAGCAAAGGCAAAGTTATTTTCAAGCAACTGTATGGAAATTACAACAATTTTCTTGGTGTTATACATAATTGCCTTAAAAAATAGAAGACTGTTAACTGAGTGAAATATGTGGTTTAAACAAGGGCCTAGAACTAGTATACACTTAAAAATTACCTACAAACCAACCGAAGGGTTAAATTGAAAGGGATCCAGTAATATCAAAGCAAAACTTAGGCCGGAATTCATGCTCCAGATATCTAACTGATAAAATCATATGACTAAAAAACTTCAGGGAAAGAACCAAAAAGCAAATCACAATGTGCCGCTTCAAGGATGTCATCAACCATTTATCAGTGGTTCATATATACACATATTGTACCAGAGCACTGCTCAAGCGTGGACAAATAGGAAGATAACATTTGAACAGTTTGTGTTCGTTTATATCTACTCAAAAGGTGCAGACTGCAGAGAATTTGAGGATTAACAATTAATCAATCTAAGAGACTTTAGACCACCACCCACCATACAATTCTGCTCTCATCATCAATTGAACCGACCTACTATTTCTGCTCAATCTGGGCGGTAATAAAATAAAGGAATTGGATGTAATTGAATTCCTTCTTACTCTCCATTTCCTTCCAAGTAAAGAAGAAAAATTAGTCGTTTTATTTCTTTTCCCTCATACTTCCATCCAGTTATAATAAAATTTTCAATCACAGTCAAATTCATGTCAAAAGAAAAAACAGATAACACAATTACTTGAATCAATTTTTTAGTTTAGGAAAAAAACTTTTAGGCCCATGCTCATAAGTTAGCAATAAATCCAACAAATAAACATTAAAAGGACCAACTTACAGCTGGGAGTTGTTAACTAGAGAGTGCGGAAGCAAATGTCATAAAGAGCCTCATTGTCCAGCACCATGCATTCATCTGCGTTCTCAACTAACTGGTGGATAGAAAGGGTCGCATTGTAGGGTTCAACAACAGTGCCAGAAACCTTTGGAGAAGGGAAAACAGATAAAGTAAGCATCATCCAATCTGGATACTCCTCTCTGATCGTTGATATGAGAAGTGTTCCCATTCCTGAACCAGTTCCTCCACCAAGAGAGTGGCATACTTGAAAACCTGGTGAGAAAATCTGTATTATAAGGAATTACCGCGAAAGCAAAGTCTAATTCTACCCGATAAAGGATAAACAAGCACTTAAAACATCGATCAACAGCTAAATCAAATATCAAGTGTATGGAAAAAAAACACTAAATGATCCATATATTGTTTACTGAAAGCTTGTCCATAGTTCCATAGTGACTATTTAAACCAAAATTCAGCCTCCGCCGCCTACCTCTGGTAAAGAAGCACTCATCTTAAAAATGATAAGGGAGCCAAGTTGAGCATGTTTCGTCTTTATTAAATTACAGAATCAGTATATCTGTCCTTCTTATTAACACAAATCTTCTCAAATTTCTTTTTATATACAATATGCATCTATGATTATTTCGTTTTTTTTTTTTTTGAAGACGCTAAAAAGAAAGCAGAAATGAAACTGAGATCAAATCTTGTTTGTAGAAACAGATCGCCGATGAATCCCTGAGAAAACATCATATAAAAGCAGATAAGTGACTATACCTTGTAGGCAATCATCCAATCTGATTGCCGCACTGACCTCCCTGGACATGGAGGATTTCTCTCATTTTTTGCCTAAATTGGAGAAAACGAAACAAGGTTAACACTGGGACGACAAACCAAAAAGTTTCTCAAATAGCATACGAATTATCAGACAAGAACTTCCTCATCCAAAAAATAAAACAAGCAAGACAAAAGAGAAGACAGAAACCAGAAAACCGAACTCTACTCGAATTAAAACTTGATGAACAGTATCATAAAAGTTCGTGTGAGATGGCTAGAACACAAGAAGAAAACTCAAATCTAGCAGCCTTTCTGGATCGGGACGAAGCATCCGTCATCATGAAACTTAAATTGCTCCTGGTGAGAAGAGAAGACAGACATCAGAATCGAAGAACCGAACGCGAAACAGAACGGCTCACCGGCGAGAAGAGGGAGACCGAGCGGTTTTCTTGTCATGCCCTTTTGTTTCTCCGGATCGGATGCCGTCGAGTGATTTGATCGGGTGTCGGGCAGCCGTCCATTTCCAATTTTAGAAACTAATCGACGATGCTTCCTGTTAAAGTTTTTGAATGATAATGCCCTCTTGGCGTCGTGTTTTCTTGTCATGGTCGTGAGATTTTGCTCATAATTTTTTTAAAAGCGAAGAATAAAATGACGATAATACCCTCTTTCATGCAATTTCTTTTTTTAATTTCTCAATAAAAGAGATTTTTTCCAACGTTGAGAAGTCATGCGAGTCTGATATAAATAGGATTATAAATGGATTTGACGTTCTACGAGTATAAAATAAATTTAAATAATTCATTAAAATGAATAAATTTGAATATATTTATATTTATGTTTAAAGATTATGAAAATATTCATAAATAATATTACTTGAAGCTTAGAATTGCTTGTTTGCAATTGATGAGGTTGGCATATTTCATTTGTTGGAATATATTTGTTAGAGAGCACAATTTGGTGCCAATAATTTGTGACTATATGGGAGGAAGTGCCAAGATCAATGGAACGGCTAACAATTCAGCAAAGGTGGAATCCGTTACCTTAGCGGCTCTAACACGGTCGATCCCATAACCATCGATGAATAAGTAAATCGAGAAGCTACAGTTGGGCATTACCTTAGCTTCGCCGAGATTAATTGAATGACCAACACATTTCACTAGAAGGGGGAGGAGTGAATAGATGACCTCCATTAATTGCAATTTTCTCACACAATACAAAAACACCATAACTTTAGTAGTTGAACCCCAACAATTCAAGTGAGTTAAACCCCACATAACCTAACCAGACTTAAGCCTAACCACAACTGAACTCCTGCTAGCTAGCTTAATTTCATCTAGACTCATCTCCAACCATGGTCAGAGCTAGTGCTAGATTGTTGGATCTAGCAAACTTCAGTAATTGATTATAACGTTACCAAAATCATCCTCATGCAATGTGTCGATCTGTTGCACTACTGTAAAACTTGATAAATGTCATGCTCCATGCTCTTTTACAGCATTCTGGCACTATGTGCCATGTTGTGCTAGAGAAGAGTCACAGTAAGTGATCGATGGCACTATGTAAACTACAGTAACAAGGCTGCCATAAGAGAACGATGGGTCAGCGAAGGTGACTAGCAGTTGCTGGCCTCCTCGACTGAGGCAAATTTCAGCAATTTTGTTTCAATACAATACAACATAATAGGGTAAAACAACGACAAAATTATGAACTCATGGGAAAATAACCTGCATGTTATTCAATTTGCTGTATCTTTTAACAAAAAAAAATCAGAAGTTGATAGGAGAAAACATAAAACACATGACTTAGCTGATAAAAAACAATGCAAAACCTAGAAGCAACAGCAGCACATACAGATGATTATCAACTAAAATAGCTGAACCAGAGGTTGTATCTGCGGCCGCCGGAGCATAGTTTCCAGTAGGTGTATCAGTAGTCAAAACGGCAACAACCCAGTCACCCTCGTCAGCAATCCCAATTCCAACAAAGCTGCTATCGTTCAAATACTGGTTGTACTGGGTGTCAGTGTAGTTTGACAGAACGAGGTGAGGAGCTAAGCCTTGAACGCAAACAGGCATAATGGAGCCATCTCGGGTGACTGTTGCATTCAGATGGCAGGTGCTTAAATAATTAGGAAAGTTGGGGAGCTGTTGCTCTTCGCCAGGAACAGTATAGGATCCAGTGGAGTTGCTGCAGTCTTGGCCCTTGAATGCCAATGCAACTTGTTCAGCTAAGCAATCAGCATTGCTGTTATCAGTTAGTGAGGACAGGTTAAGGGACCCTCTGTATTTGTTGAGGCCAGCCAAAAGTTGAGTAGATGTATCTGCAAAGAAAGAGATTATTAGGAAGTTTCTTAGACATGTAAATATAATCCAGGCCCTGTGGCCACCCTGAATGCTCACATGAAAGTTAATATTAGTTCATTTGCCTAAAGTTATAAATCTCATTCAATTAGCTCATTATTCTCGTATGTAACTAGGTTACAGTGTTACAATCTAAATCCAATTAACCTATAAACCCTAGTGATTAGATCATGATTCTACAAATGTGATTAAATCAGCTTGTCAAAGAGGCTGCATAAATCCAGATCTACGATATCCTCCATGACCCAAAGCATAACTCATCCCAAATTGTCTTATTAATCCAAACTGCCTTGCACAACCTTAGGCCCTGTCATGCAATTAAGCTCATCCGCTAGTGCAAACCTTATGTAGATGGATAAAGCACTAATCTAAAATAGTTAGTTAATTACTTAGGAAGATGTTTTTATAAGCACGTCAACATGTTGAGAATTTGATTGTAGGTGGATTAAAATAATGGCTTGTCACACGTAGCAATTGTACAATGATTAGAGATATGGTAGATCATCTAATAGGTTAGGTTTGATGACTCTAGTTCCAAGAAATGGTAAAAATGGATTGCCTTCTTCTCGCAGAGTTTTAATAGGGAGAAACTTTAGGGAAGGATCAAGGACAATAAAATTGGGAGAACAATGATCGTATGCTCCATAGCCACATCCTCAATTTGATGTCTGATAATATGTTTGACATGTACCAGCACCATATAATGACAAAGGAACTTAGAGATACATTGAATAAAAAATTCATATTTGAGGATAGCAAGCAAAATATTTCTTGAAAATGAATAAAATAATTTTTGCATAATTGCTAATCATTGTGTAATAAAATAATTGTATGAATTGCAAAGGAATCTTAAATGATTAAAGTAGAACAAAATAAAATTGGATGAATACTTTGCAGTGACTTTTATCCTTTACACAACTTCACCTTGTTGGAAATTTCAAAACATTTTTGAAACAGAATGAGGAAGACATTTCTTTCAATGAGTCAGGTAATATCCTAAAATTTAAAGAGGAATACCAGAAGTAGGAGGATTCTTTAATGACCAAAAGGAGAATAAAATGAACTTGAATGAATCCTTTGTGGTGACTTTTATCATTGACAGTCCACTTTTTAGAAGAATTTTAAAATATTTTTAACATAAATTTAGGAATATATATCTCTCAAAGAGTTGGTTAATGTCCTAAAAAGAAAAAAGAAGTGTTAAAAGTAGGAGAAAGGTTTTCTTCAGGACAAATCTAAGGTACTTGTGATGGAGGAAGACAATGAGGCTGGGGCTCCTTAAGGGAACAAGAAAAGAACAGATAAACTCACTAAGGACGGCTTTAGCAAAAAGAAACAGGGGATTGTCTTTTTTTAGCAAAGGCCAATCCAAAGGAAGGTATGATCTTCAGAAGAAGAATCAAGGGGAAAATTCAAACTATCGAAAGCGAACTGTGCTGCAATGATCTCTAACTCTTCAAGATTCTTAATCTTGGAGGGAGGGCTCTGTGATGTGTAATAACAAGGAAGGTTAAAAGACTAATTTCTTGGAGATAAATTGCATATTTCTTAGATATACACACATAGTAAGACATGTCATTTCCTCTCATTAGAACCTAATGATTCAATACAAGTTAATCAAGTGGTTAATCAAAGGATGATGAATTTGATGAGACAAATCAAAGGTACTTTCGCACTATGTTCAAAACTTAGGAGGCATTGATGTCAATTATCAATCACCATTACGTTACTATTCTAAGAGGAAAAACCCTTCATGACATTAAAAATTAAAAAGGATATATTTTCTTTTTGAAGTGGAATAGATCAAGATAATTTTATAAGGGCACACCTGTAATTTTACCACAAAAAAGATTTTACATTTTCCATGTTTTTTCTTCACTAATTTTGTTCTCAAAAGTGACCTTTGAGATAAAATATGTATGTGGACCTTTGGCCCGGTATATGTGTAACTTGAATTGGTGGACTCTGGTATAAGTTTGGAAACACTGGGCATATGGTACTCATTGGACGAGTGTCCAGAAGATGAAACCAGTTTCTCACCTAAATAAGGTAGATCCACAACAAACCCAATCTAAATCAAGGATATGCCCTCTAAACAAAAAGGCTAATCACTCTTCCCTTCCATAGAACAGGAAAGAAGGAAGGTATTGTTATTTTATAGTTGATATTTCTTATTCTCTACGGTAAAACTATCCTAATGATCCCAGCCATTCAGCCAATGAGACGGTTCACGAAAACAAGGTGATCATTGTTGACTTCTAACCAACTAACACTCAACACAAAGGACTTTTTTAAATAGATGAACTTGTTTTGCAAAGGTCAAAAGAAAGAAGGAAAAAAAGCATGAAATGATTTCAAGAAAGCGGAGAAATCCCAATATACCAGAGTATAGATATTATCCCCCAAATAAGCTTCAAACCTACAAGAGACGGCCATTCTTCCCCCTGCTACAGTATATTGAAAAAGGAACCTGATTTCTCAACCTACATTTAGATGTGCCGGAAAGAGAGATTCTTGACAGAATAGGACGGATCAATCTTAGTGTGTCTAGATTCAGAACATCATAAATCATAGTCTTCCAACTGATGCAGCAACAGATCTCGAGCGATCAGCACATAAACGTAAAGGAAATAGGGCGAGGAAGGAAATGTAGAGCAATTACCGTCAGATCTAGCAGGATGAAGCAGGAACGGTAGGAGGAGGAGGAGGAGGAGAGAGGGAGATGTTGAAGCCCATTCCTTAGCACCTTTCGTTTCTCCCCTGCTGCTTTCTTCCTCTGATCTGTCTTGAGAAATTCAAAATGATGAGGAAGCGGAACGCAGGCGGTGAATATAGCGCTGTGATTTGGAGGCTCGAGCAGAGCTTTCACAACCACCGCCCTCCGCCATTTTCTTTACTTTGAGCCAGACCAGACCGACGACAGACTGCGTTTTTGTTGCAGGGTCGTTTTTAAATTTGTACGTTTAGGTGAGCAAGAAGTTGGCGTCCACAAAACTGATTTTTAATTTTTTTATAAGAAAAAACAAATTCCATTTTATACAAATTATTATTAGCATAACAAAAAGAAAATAAACAAAATTTTTGCTCGTCGAGGCAAATGACATATAAAATAAAAATAAAAGACAACCTATCAAAACTTATTTAAAAAGAACTTCTAAACCTATCTGTTAAAAAAAAACATGCTATGAAAAAAAAATCAGTTGTTTAAAAAAAATTGGCTGAAATGAAGACACGTTTAAATTAAACCGGTTTTCCAAACTAAAGAAACAAGTGAGATTCAGCTCTGTTCTTTGTCTATGTTCCTCGAGGAAGAAATTTTTGAAACCGAGAATTTAACTTTAAAATCATCCACTTATGGATCAAGTTTTCCTTCTCTCTTAAAATTTTAATGAAGTAAACAGTGAAGTGGAAAACTTTCCTTGATTTCGCTTTCTCCACTCTCATGTAAAATGATAGTAGAGAGGTCGTCTTTCGAGTATAGCTGAGTTGGTTAGAGCGAATTGCATAAGAGCAAGAGTTCTAATCTTGACGAAGCCGAAATAATACCCTACTTCAACCTTCTCGATTTACTTTAAATCTCGTGAAATCGAACGCCGAAACAATATAATAGAGAGGTCCTAGACACGTTCTCTGAACAAACTCACACCATAGAGTGAATCTAAACAAATCTGACTTTTACTTTCCTAGTGGATCTAGACGAGAGTGGTGGTTGATCTGATCATACCATTAGAATGACCATGAAAGCTAAGTGAACCTGGATAGAAGTTGTCAAAATGCTTTCAGATGTTCGATATTTGAACGAGCATAGCAACCTACCTGTGGCGAATGGCTGGCCTTTCCTGTAATTGAACTGGCAGGGACTAACAATGAGAACGAGCAATCCACCGGCCATGGGAAACAGACAACAGCAGTCCAGTGGAAAGGACAGCAGTCAGTGTGGCCGATACCCTAATTGCATAACCTACATGGACTGCAAAGCACAAGTGCTAGCTGTGGATGGAATGCGAGTCCAAAGCATGAAACTATCCTCCAGAAGAATAATAAAGAAAAGGAAAGCAAGCGGCCATTTGTCAGGAAGAAGCCTCAGAGGTCAAGCAACTGCACGGTGCCCCTATCAGTGGATGCCATCTAATTGAAAGTGAAGTCACTGCCTACGTTGTCAATAAAAGGAGCAGAGCACTGCAGAGCAATAAATTACAAAGGAGATCATAACAGAACGAGGACCATGTGTTGTTAGGCATCTTAGACTCTGAAAAGAGCCCTCCCCCGCATGAGAACAACTGGAGCAGCGAAGCTGCCGAGAAGTGGACTGAGAAAAAAAATACAAACCCCTCTCCACTTGTAAATGAAGGCTAGGGACAGTCTGCAGAAAGAAGATAGTTGGCAGGGACAAATTGTTACTCTTATTTTGTCTTTCCTGTTTCACTCAAACCTGTGTTAGATTCTTTCTAACATCTAAAAAATTAACAGGATCAGGCAATTAACAGAGACGGCGCAGCTTTAAATACAATCTATGAACTGACATAACAAAAAACAATAAATAAATCACAGGGCATCTTTACAGCAGCACAATATCCATGTTACATACTCGGATGGTAATAAGAAGATGGAATAGTCACCATGTCGTGGCATCTGTCGAACAACAAGGTGCTCCATCTTCCTGAATTAACGTGCTTGAAAGACTGTAGAGTATAGATAACACTGATAAAACCTCAGGAAAGAAAGATGATAACCAGCAGTTCTTACATAAACTGTGTTACCTATAAAATCAGCACCGTCTTCCAACCTCACAAATTTGAGGAACTGGATCAGGCATACAAAAGACTTCATCAGTAGAAAGATGTAAAAAAAAAAAAAGTCATTCCACCTTTGACAAAGTTATCTATAATACAGCTCCTTGATGAGAATAACTCGTCTGAACTCTGTGAATGCTTTGACACTAGCCAACAACCAAAGTAAACAAACAAGCAGCAAAGGTAGCACACCGCAGCTGCATCGACTGCCAACTTTAGATTCTATGTAATATAGAACTTATATACCTGCATTTTAAGTTGTGCCATGCTGCTTGCCGACTATAGGTTAGAACTGACAAAGTTCTTAATCTCATCCATTACCTCATAGAAATGGTCAGTGTTTGGCAACAAATAGAACCCAATGGTGGCCTGTTCACGGTACACTAGCTTCACATCTTTGCCTGCCTTCTGCAATCCCTCAGCATAGGCCAATTGCCAATCCTGGACAAGATCCAAGCCCGCAACTATGACAAGGCTCCTTGTGAACGGAAGCTCTTTGAGCGTCACACCGTTTGGGCCGAAGGGGTTGCAGGCTGGGTGATCCCTGTCAGCTCCTTCAGGGAGGTATGCCTTCCAATACCAATCTCTGTCCTGAATGGTGACGAAGTACTTGCCATCCAGCCTCACCTCTGAGTCGGTTCGGCGATTTCCACCGAACATGGGGTTGAGAAGAATGTTGCCTGACACATCGATCCCTGACTCTGCGGCTCTCACAGCTACATGGTGAGCAATATTGCCCCCAGAGCTGTCACCGCAGAGGAAGACCCGAAGCTTAGAATCCTTGCCGCTGTGGAGCCATGGTTCAGTGGAAGCCCACTTGAGGGCTTCCCATCCGTCATCATAAGCGCAGGGATACCTGTACTCCGGTGATCTCCGGTAGTCGACCGAGATGACCACAGCGCCGCAGAGGGAGACGAAGCGGCGGCAGAGGGAGTCGTAAATGGCAGTGTTGGAAGAGGAGTGGGCGAAGCTGCCGCCGTGGTAGAAGATGATGACGGGGAAGGGATCCGGCGAGGGAGGGCGGTTAAGACCCGCCAGGGGCGTGGCGGGGTGAGAGGAGTTGGGAGGTGTGGGGCGGTAGATGCGCGCAAGGAGGTTGCTGGTGCGGTTGATGAGGATGTCAAAGGAGACGACGCCGTTGACTGGGGAGGCATTGGCGGGGACCTTGCGGTCGAGGAATTCGGCGAGGTGTCGATCGAAGGTGCCATCAGGGCGGCGGACCATGTTGTAGGCCAACTTGAAGTTGGAGATGAGAACCCATGTGTGGAGGGGAACCACCATCTGCGTGCGAATCAAACCAAAACACCCAATCAAGAAACAGAATTTGGAGGTTTTATTATATTTTCTCGATCGTTTTCACCGTCAATTGCAGCAGACATTGAGTGTCAAAAAGGAAGCAAGATTCGAACTTTTTGCCATTACCAGTAGGGATTTTTCCAGGGTTTCACGGTTGTGTCCCTTCCTTCGTTCGATCAGTACCAAAAACAAAGATGAAGACAACAAGGGACAATCAATATGATTCCTGTGTGTTTCGACTATTTCCTCCTCGAACAATGCCAAAATTTTCAAACTTTTCGTAATTTTTGTGAGAGCCAATGTGATATTGGCAAGGTTTCGCCTATTTGGAATGCATGAACTCGACAAGAACCCAAATAAGCAAATGCGAAAACAAAAAGTGGGAGCAAACAGGAAGAGAGCCTAAGGTAAGAGAGGAATAACAAAAGATCAAAGCTCCGACGCTCGACCAATCAATTGGACACAGAAATCAAGATAAAGCCCCCCCCAAATCGGAAGCAACGCAGCAAAGCCGTAGCATGGCCAGAACAGGAAGCATGGGACGCCTCAAGAACTCCACAAACCCCAATATTTTATCCCAAATCCAAGGCGAGGAAGGGGACGGAATATCCATACCTTGGACTCGCTTGCGTTCACCTCGTTGCTTCCCGCCATCGTGCGCAGAGACGGAGCAGTACCGACAAGAAACAGAAATCGAATTGGCAAAGCACAAAGAGGCGAAGCAAGCCGCCTCTTTTCCTTTCGGACTGCGCTCGAAAAGCCGAATCCTGCCCGAATCGCTCCCAAATCAGCCACTCCGGCTCGGCAGCGCCCCTCCTTTCAACTATCCGGATCCCGCCGAAAAGGAGCCGCCTCTTGGGATCGAAGCGCACCGGTTAGCCGAGAATAGATCGTCGGAGACAAGGCAAGCGCTGAGGCGCAACAAGGAGGACGGAGAAATGGAAGAAGAAGAAGAAGCTGGACGTTATGAAGCGGAGAAGGGGGAGAGAAAAAAAAAAAAGAAGAAAAAAAAAACGGCGAAGCGAAGGAGCGAGCGACGCAAGAGACGACAAATTGGGGCGGCCGAGGAAAATTATTAAAATACGCAGTAGAAGTTGCGGGCCCCACCTGAGTTCATGCCGAAACAGGTCTCGCACGTCATCCGCAGGCGGTGCCATGTCAGCATCTCTCAATGATCACTCGGTCCACGTGTCTTTGCTCTTAAAAGCATCTCTCAACGATCACTCGGTCCACGTGTCTTTGCTCTCAAAGCATCTCTCGATGACCACTCGGTCCACGTGTCCCTACTCTTAAAATAACGTTTTAATAAATGAAGCAAATCTAAAAAAAAAATGAGGAAATTTTGTACTGAAACAGATCGACATTGAATGAATCTGCGGCCGGTCCAAAAGTCAACCAACGAAATTGCAGGGTGGTTTTTCCAAGGCAAGAACAAGAGGCAAGATCAAAGAATCTCTTTGACTCAATTTAACATCAAATCTAAAAGTTAAATGTTAGATCAAAGAGATGCTTTAGAGGTGAACTAAATCTTAGTCGATGTGATTAAAAAACTATCTTGAGAGAATTATAGACATGAGGTATATTGTTGTGTCGGTTGTAGATCTTCTCAGAGAATATTTGGCACTACTCTTTACTTGAAAAGGACAAATACTACTTAAACTATGATAATCAACATTAATTATTGGTTCAATTTTGTTTGCATCCTCTTGTTTTCACCTAATGACTTGTATGCCATGCCAAGACAAAAGATTATCATTATTCTAGAATCGAATTGACTTTTCTCACAAGCACGTTGGAGGAATACAGATAGATATCTATTTGTATGGCAGCCTAAAAAATATGAAGAATAAGAACCATTTGTCTCTCCACCTGTCATTGGAAGGAAGAGGACAAGCCTGAAAAGGTCAAACGTCTTGTGTTTTGGTCCATATACATAATACTCGACTCCATGTGACTCTTGCAGCCTACACTCTCGTAGCTTTTTTTTGCCTTTGTTTTTGTTCTTGTTTCTTATTCGAAACTCTTCTCTCGCAGAAGATACTGTTCATTCATAGACTGGTCAAACCATGGCCGAGAATCTTAAGTTAATTTAGTCAAACAGTGTGGTAATTCGAGTTTAGATGTGAAATTGATTGCGGGGGTGCCGCAAGGCGACGCCGCCAGCTACGCGACGAGTCAAACAGCCGACGCCGCGCGCTTGCTTTTCTTCCTCCTCCTGGCTGGCCCCCTGTTTTCTCTTTGCGGGAGTGGTCGGTCGATGAAACGAAACGAGACGAAACGAAGTGTGATGATTCGAGGTGCGTGATGTGAATTCTTCACGTAGTCCAAATTGTTGGAGCGGAATTTATTGCCTGGCATCACAATATTTAAAGCACCGGTTTGGAGCGTAGCGTAGGCAGCAGAGAAGGTAGCTAGCTTTGCTTTGCTATGCCTTGCTTTTGCTTTGAGGACAAAAGAATAGCAATCAACTTTTCCCTCTCTCTCTCTCTGTCTGAGTGGTTTGACAAATCAGCGTGATGCCTGCTTTGTCGTTTATCCCTTTGGCTTTTAATGATTCAAACCAGAAGGATTGAAGGGGACAAAAGGGATGGCTCCTTAGATATTTATTTATTTTCTTGTTCATCGTATATTTTTTTGTGTTTTTTAATCGACGCCAAATCAATAGACAGGGATGGAAGAATAGTAAATTAAGAGGCCATGCCTCTTTTGTGTTAGGTCTCAAGTGTAATGATTTTAATCACGCCTATCGCTTAAAATAAAGAAGGGGGTTTTTGAGTAGGGTGGACTTTTATATTACTCTTTTGGCGATGACATGCACTAACAGAAGGCACCCACTAGAAAGACTTGGAAGAGAGGAGTGATTTTGACTCGATCATTGTTGTTTGTGGGATCGAAATGATCTTGAGATTCCTTGATTGTAATTACACGAGTCAAACTTTTTAGTGTTCTAAGTTTGTTTGATAAGTTAACCGAGTCAGCAATTGAGCACTCAAACACAAATAAACACACTGATCATGGTGCACAAATCCACCATGTCAATCTTCAGTTATGAGACATTACAAACGAGAGCGAAAATACATGTATCTACAACATGGAACCTGCGTGCCGTTCTTTACTCTGCTTAGCAAACACAAATAGATTGCATTGCAATTAAAACTACACTAATCGGATTGGCAACTCCCACACACATTCTTCACCATGTTGAAATTCCCAGAAGAGCACGAAGAAATTTGCACAGATAGTTCGACTGTTCTGCTCACAATCTCTCAAAGCCACATCAGAAACATGCTATTTAGGAAACAAACGAAATTCTCATCCTTTAGCTAGAAATCAGTCAGCGCAATTAGCTGGTCCACGACGCTTGGATCAGCAAGTGTACTGGTATCTCCAAGCTCATCTAGTTGCCTGGATGCGATTTTTCGTAAGATTCTCCTCATGATCTTTCCGCTCCTTGTCTTCGGTAGTGCGGGCGCCCAGTGAATTTTGTCAGGGGCAGCAAAGGCACCAATCTGGTAAATGAGCACACTAGTTAGCTAGTACATTGGCTAAGAGCTGAACATTTAATAGACAGACAACTGAATGTAGCTCAAAACATGTTTACTCGAGAAGACTAGTTGATTACAAAAACTTTGTATGGGAAAATGGTTCCAAGAAGAGCACACCTGGTTTCTGACAGTCAAAATTAGACTTTTCCGGAGTTCTTCACTAAAAGGAACCCCCTCCACTAAAGTAACAAAAGCATAAATGCCCTGGCCTTTGATCTAAAAACAGGAAAGATTTAGTCACATATGACGTTCTTATTGGTTAAATTGGGGTAGCCTGCAAACAATTATGATTGTGCTAGTGTTATACCTCATGTTCAATACCAACTACAGCCGCTTCTGCGCACTGTGGATGTGAAACTAGGGCAGATTCTACCTCTACTGTGCCAATACGATGTCCACTGCGAATACAAAATTAAGTGTCATAATCCATCGAGTCCATAAGATAATAGCCAAATTATTGAAAACATTCTGTGCTTGGCAATATCCATCCAAATGCATTGGTAGGAATATATATGTTTGTTTAAAGTACCTCACATTAATGACATCATCAACTCTTCCAGTCAGCCAAAAGTACCCATCTTTGTCCCTAACAAATCACCATAAACACTATAATGAACAGGAATCTGACAGATTGATTCAAAAGTTAATATCCGGTAGGAGTCCTCAAATATATGTTCTAGTTCTGAAAAATGTCTTCCCATGAAGGATGCTGATGTATATATATATATGTATATATATATATATGTATATATATAATGGACTATCACACCTGCCTATGTGGAACCAATGAGTGTAGAGCCTCCTAGCTTCTACAAGAATCAAGTTAAGATCTATACAATTGAAAGCGATCTAAAGGTGTGATTGGATGAATCTTTTGGGAATAGAAGATTCTAATGTTTGTTCTTTGATGAGTATTCACAAAAGAACTAAGGCCATTTAGTGAGTTGAAATTTTCAACTTCTTGAGTGTGATGATATTGATAGCCACTAATGCTTGCAGATATAAAATAAGAGCTCCGGATTTAAATTGCCAAGACCACTATATGTATTGGATGCTTGTTTAATGGATTAAGCTTCAAACAAAGTGGTCATCTAACTGATCGGCATGGTATCAGAAATCAGAATACAGTTATCGCTTTCTAACTAATTCATTGTTGATAATTTAACAAAAAGACTTGGGCCAATTCAATTCAGTGCATCCACCCATACAAGGGATCGTGCCTTTAAATTAACATGGTGTCATGGTAGATGTCTTGAGTTCAAGTAATGGCATATCAGCAACTAAAAACAAATATGCTTCCTAATAGAGTAAGTATTTTGCACAAAGATGCTCGATGAATCACGAAATAAAATACCTGCTGCATCCATCCCCAGTAAAATAATAACCAGCGAACGGTTTAAAATATGTGGTTTGATATCTTTCATGGTCACCATAAAGTGTACGGAATGCACCAGGCCAAGACTTCTTGATGCAAAGATATCCACTGCATTCACCTTCTATCTCATTCCCATTCTCGTCTACTATGGCCGGCTGCATTTTTTTTGTCAAGTAGTATTAGAATAAAAATAGTACTTAATGACTGCCCTTGTATCAAATTCATAATACCTGAACTCCAAAGAAAGGAAATGTTGCAGATCCAGGCTTCTGAGGCCATGCACCAGGTATAGGTGTAATCTGTAGTCAAATTATATCATTTAACACGTAAGGTTCAGCTGAACTGAAAGAACTAGATTTAAGAAGTTAACTGCTAAATCACTGAAAACCAGAAGCTGTTGTATCAGAATAGCTAATGGCTAGTAGCAAAACCATCGATAAACAGCATTCACTTACCATGAAGCCGCCAGTCTCTGTTTGCCACCAGGTATCTGATATAGGGCATCTTGAATCCCCAACAACATTGTAAAACCACCTAAGAAATATATATGAATATGAATTCTTAAGGTAGCTATTAAACTAAAACCGCTAGGAACGGATATCTAGTTGAAATAGTTAAGATGAACCTCCATGCACTAGGATTAATTGGCTCTCCTACACTAGCAAGAACACGGATAGATTTCCGATCATGACGAGTGACATACTGCATCAAAGCAACAAAAGTATAAACAAAAATGAAAGAATATGTCCAACTTGGCAGTTCATAGCTACAAATGATAGGAAATAAACAGAGAACATGCATAAACAAACTTTGTATGTTTTATCATCTTAGGGCGACATGATTGAGGAATATATATAATTCAACTTTTTCATATGTACACATATATAGAATACAAAACAGATGCTATTTCAGAGAAGGAATCACTTCTATCATTATTGTTTTAGTTGAGAATAGAACAGAGTACATTTATGATTTAACTTTAGGCTAACAAGATAATAATAACATTTCAGGACCTAATTTTGTCATTTTTGGAAAGGTTTTGTTGGCTGCAAGCCAACATGTGACAGGATAAATATATTACTCTGTACGCTTATCAGTCAGAACATGACACAAAGGCTATTTAGTAGGTTATCATGGGGTAATGTCTTCACCTGCGATGAAGTCAACAGCCAATAGACAATGGATGGACATGTGAAGTGGGCATCCATAAGGTGAATTAAAGAGAGGTGCTTTCTAAAGCTTTTCGTTGCTCTTCAGAGTGCCAACATCTAGTGAACTTCTACAAACTAATTTAGGACCAAGAAAAGAATATCTAATTTCACAAGAGAAACATGTCGAAATAGGTAACATTGATTTAGGACCAAGAAAAGAAACTACAAGGTGAAAGGACTTGACAGGGAAACATATGATTACTGAACTCCTAGACAGCCTAATTTAGTATGGAATGGATATACTAGATTCTAGAAAACACGCTTTCAGACACATGATAAAAGAACAAGCTTGTTTGATATGTGAGATGACACGTGATTATATCTGACATGGGAAAAGAACAAAGTCTCATGTTCCATATATACTGATTTACTAGCCCCCATGGGTTGTATGGTTCCTGCATGGGAACTACCACAATAAGGTTTAGGGGTCGATTCTCAACGAATGCGGAATGTCTCACTGGTTACCTCACCCCCTCATGCAGTGGGTCACTGGGTCAAGCCAAAGCCTCACATGATTTACCTCCCTTCCAGCTCGCTTGGGGCACTACTGGAGGGCCCCCAGAGTGAGGGTATCACCTTTTGCCACAATATATACTAATCTACTGAATATATAAGATATCAATACGGAAATGAAACATTTAGCTATTAACTAACCAATATTTGCAATAATGACAAATGAAATATTATTAGATTCTTACCTCATCACCTTCACGCATTAGGGAGCGCACAAGGGTTGGCGCTGTGTAAAATATGGTTACCTTGTACTTATCAACAATATCCCAGCAACGTCCACAATCAGGATAATTTGGAGCCTACAGGTTCACATTGAATAGCAAGGTCTAAAGAGTTTGGTCATGCGAACAAAAATGAAAGACTAGTATCATATATCTGTGAGCGGAGCGAGATAAAAGTCACATGAACATATGATTTATCTTACAACAACACTTATTTTTAAATTCTACAACAACAAAGGCTTTGAGCTTCTATAAATCTCAAGATAGAAAAGGCATTAACAGATATTTACCCCTTCAAATACCACAACAGTTGCTCCATTTAAAAGAGGGCCGTATGTAACATAACTATGCCCCGTTATCCAGCCACAATCAGCAGTGCACCTAAGTGAACATATAAGAGATAATAAGGCATTGCAAATAAGTTCATCTGAAATGCTTCAACAAATGTGCTTTGGAATAACCCATAATCACAAGAGAGCAGCATAGTTACCAATATATATCTGATGGTTTGTAGTCAAATGCATACTTGAATGTTGTTGCAGTATATACCATATATCCACCAGTTGTATGTAAAACACCCTGAAATTAATGGATTAGCCTTGAACAATTGATTCAAAAGAATGCTGAAGACAGTTAAAACATTTTATTTTTGTACCTTTGGTTTCCCAGTGCTACCACTTGTGTACAACAGAAATAGTGGATCTTCTGCATCAACCCATTCGACATCACATTTTGTTGGAAAATGAGGGACGACATCCTGAAGTTACCAATATAAAGTAAAAGAAACATGTCAATTTGTACTAATTGTTAAGTATAAGATGTAGCTAAGAATCTGGGTGTATCACTAGCAGTAGACATGGAAGCAACCATCTCAAAGGTTACAGTGAAATATGCAAGTCCAAAATAGGCTATTGGACTAACCTGCCACCAGATATCTCTCCCTTCCTTCCATTTGGAATCTCCTCTCTTCATAGCTGATTTATTCTCAACAGTCAAACACAGATCTGCTTGAGCCAAAAGTGTAAAGGAGCAGAAGAAGGCCCATCAATAACAAAGACATAATTCAAAGGTAAATGATGCTGACTATTGAGAACAAACACTGACTAATAAACAAAACTAAATGTGAGAGAAATGTTTGACCGTATTGAAGAAGAAAATGGCATTGTCTATTCTATATAGACAATTGAATTTTTAAACAAATCCATATATTTCTATTCTCTGAACATCCATTTGGTATAAACAACATTAAAAGTGTTGTTTTCATTATTTTAAAAAAGCCTCTGTCTGAACCACATATGTGGCAGCATAGGCAAATTTGGAAGGGGACTACATAGCAGCTGCATATTGCATATGCACCACATATTTGCAGTTGAAATCACTAAAATTTGGTTCATTTGAACTCTTTTAGTGTGAACCAACTTGACTTGAAACCATAAGCCACTCTGTTTGATAGCTTGTATCTTGTAAATGCATGCCATCAAGGATAAATGCATGTCATCAAGGATTGGAAAGGCACTCAAAGGTATATAATTGAATACTATCTTCATAGCCATGTAGCACTCCATAACATGCTAAAAACTTTCAATCCAACTAACAACATACCAACTGTAACACCATTTTTTGCAGATTCTCTGAGGGCACTATCAACGATATCTTTCAGATGAATGGCTTTGGAACCTCTCCTCACGGCATTGCAGGTTATTACTAATTTAGGTTTGCAATCAATAATCCTCTGAGAAAGTGACTCAGAGGAGAAGCCAGCAAACACCACCTGAGCAGAGGTCGCAATCAATTGTCTGTTAAAACTAATCTCAAGTCTAAAAATTTGAAGAAGAAAAAAAACTAAATCAACTTACTGAGTGAACTGCTCCAATACGAGCACATGCTAACATTGCAATTGGCAACTCCATTAGCATAGGGAGGTAAATAATGACTGCATCTCCTTTCCTCACGCCAACATGTTTCAAGTAATTGGCAAGCTATGAAAAGAATACATGACAAAGTAAACACGATAAATTTCATGGTTGACGAAATCAGACTTGGAAACAATTAAAGACATACCTGGCAAACCCTCTCCAGTAGCTCCGCATAGGTCAACTGCCCATCATCACCCGGTTCATTCCCTTCCCAGTAGATAGCAACTTTGCCACCGTTCCCCGCTTCAATGTTCCGATCCAAAGCATTGTAACTTATGTTTGTACTGGCTCCTTTGAACCACTGTGATCAGAAACAATGCCGAACCAACTCAACCTCTTCCACCGCTCATAATCTTCAACCAAAGAAGCTTGAATGTTAGAAAACTCACCTCAAACTTGATAGGTCCCTTGCTCACGTCGATGTTCTCGCTGTAGACTTCCAGATCCCACTTCTCCTTCCAGTAGAACTGAGAAGCGATCTCCGACCAGAACCCGGCAGGATCCTTGATGGACCTCTCGTACATCTTTCGATACTAGAGTTTCGCGTAATCGATGCACGAGACGACGAAAGCGCAAATGAGCCGCAAAAATTTAGATACTTAAAAAGTAGAAAATATTCTCAATGTCTACATCTTTCACCCCAAAAGGACGAAATGTTCTTATTGAATCTTCCTTAAAAAGCGGAATCTTTGAGCTCGTGAACCGAGCATTGGCAATTAATCAAGCTCGGCACAAGGTTGAGGGAGAGGAAGCGCACCTGTTCAGGAGACGAGACGAGGGCCTGGCTGGAGAACTCCTGGGAGGGGAAGACGAGGTCATTCTCCTCGGATTCCAGGGACTCCCCGAGTATGACGGCGTTGAGATGGGAGATCCGACCAGCGCCGGAGGGAAGCTGAGCCATCGAATCCACGTGACGAAGGCGGTCCGAGGACGCCAGGCTCCGCTTCGGACACGCCACCGCCTCGCCGGTCGTCATCCCCAAACAATCACGCCGCGCTCCGGAAGACGTGGGAGAAGAGGAAGGGAAGGAGAGCAAGCGCCGCAGGGAACAGCCCTGCGACAACTCTGCTTGCTCGATCCAAACTACAACTGTATAATTATAATTAAAAATATCACCAAAATATAAATCATTATTTTATTTTATTTTCCCCCCTCTAAATCTAAATGGTTGGCAAAATTAAAAACAAAATCTATCTGCCAAAAATAGAGATTGCGGCTAAATCTAATACAAACTTGTGATATTTTAATAAAATTTTATTACATATATATAACCTATTTTTAATTTATAATAAATATACCGTAATTATCAGATAACATACTGCATATTTCTCATAACTTTTTAAATCAATTAGCATGTTGATTCGAGAACTAAGAACACTATCTTGAACTATACCTTATGATCCATATGTTTATTGTTAATTGTTTTTTTTGGAAAAAAAATGTTATGGAATGTCATAAATTTACATTGTTAGATTTATTATAAAATTAAAACAATGTGCATGCATTTATTGCATTGACAACTAAAGATTTACGCTAAATTTATTAAATCTTAAATTTAGACTAGTTTATAAAATTATAATTTATGTGCGGCATAAGCTAATTATATATTGATTAAATTAATTTCGAGACAAAAGCTACCAAACAAAAGAAATAATAATTTGATTCAATGAGATCCGATCTAGATGGGGTACAGCTATTTAGACTTCTTTTTTTTAACTTTTATATTAGTATTTAATTTACATGTATTAATTTTAAAATAGACGATATTAAATTCCATCCATCAAATAAATTTAAAAATAATCATAATTTTTGATTTTATATATATATATATAAATTTAATTTATAAGATTAATTTTAGAGTGGAAGATTCAATTTTATATTTTAGGGTCATAAAATAAATATTTTATTTTTTATCATGTCTTGGGCACCTTTTTCAAATTAGATCCATCCAATGTGAGATGATCTGTCTGCCTTGAATTATTAAATTTGCCGGGTGATTATTTACTTTTGGAATTTAATAATCAGTGTAAATATTAATTACATGTTTAATGCCTATGACTTGTATGGAAAAGAAACTAATTGATTAAATAAATTATGTAAATTGTTTGTTAAAAAGATATGCATTTAAGCTAGAAAAAAATTATAATAATATCTTTAAATAGTTGAGAAACAATTGTCATTCCTTAAATTGATTTCAACAAGGAAACTTTATAGTAATAATTAACCAATGAAGGATATATATATACACACACCTTAAGTAAGCAATAAGTAATTTAATTTAAAATTTTAAACATGGAAGTGATTTAATGTATTGAATTTTAATATGATAAGTGTTGTTAAATAAAAATGGATAAAAAAATTAGTTGATTTCAAAAGGGAAATTTTATAGTAATAATTTATGAAAGGTAACTATGATGAATAATTTTTTTCTTTTTTATATTAGTTTTTATAAATGTTGTGCATTTTATTAGAGTAGTTCTTAAAGGCAGTTCTTAGTGTCGAATTGTTTAAATTAAGTCGGATAAGATCGAGACTCGATCAAGCTATTTTATGTGTTGTTGTGTTGATTGGGCTTGCATGGACTATTATTATGGTACAAGTTGTGCTAGAGTATGGCACCATGGGTGTCCAGCCCAAGTTCAAGGTCGTTGAGTCTTAACTAAAAAATAGTTTAAAAATTATTTAAATTTTATAAAAATAAAATAAAAAATTATAACAAATTGAAAAAATTACAAAAACTAAATAAAAATACATAATCTCACTGCTCAACTAAATAAAAAAAACATTGTCTCAATAATCAATTCATATACTTAATTGATCAATATTCATAATATATATATATATATAAATTTTTTTCTACCGATATCATCAAGTCTTATTTTATTTTTAATATTTTTTAATTAATTATCTAAGAAAATATAATTTATATCATCGACATTTTATATTAATCGTGGTCTTATTTCTTAATTTTTTATTATGTAATTTTTTTAACTTAATACTTCTATTATAAATTTTTTCTACGGATATCATATTAAGTCTTACTTTTATTTTTAATATTTTTAATTAATTATTTAAGAAAATATATAATTTATTCAATACCCTACTTATCTAAATACTTACATACATCATATCCCTAATTTAATTATTTTACCATTTTACATCCCATTTAAAATTTATTCTATTTTTAAAATTTAAATTACATTATAAAAATTTAAATTTATATATTCGACCTATTTAAATTAACTTAAGTTAAGTGATCACTTATATGTCTATATGTCAATATATATATAAATATTTAAAAATTTGAATCTTGACTTCACTTTTTGTTTTCGTAGTCTCTTTCTTAATTATTACAATTTTTTTAATGTTTTCTTCATTCTTATGATTCTCATGATGAGCATAAAATGAATTATTTTTATCTTTTACTAGGTGCTGTCTCATATGCTTATTTTTTAATATTCTATTAAAAGTATTATTAAAATATCTTTAGAAGGTGTAGGAATCTTAATTTGGTCTAAGTCAAATAGTCAAAAGTAGTTCACAAATCACAACCTATACGCCACCAATAATATTTCTAATCCATAATCCATATATAATCTTCATTGATATTCCTGATAATATATAGATTGCGAAGCTATTTGATCAAATAAAATAACTCATTTTAAGTTAAAAAAAAATCCCTCTAAATTTTATTCTTACAAATTTAATAATATTTTTATTTATTCAAACTAAGGGGTGGTTTTTAGACATTTTTCAAATTTGGTAGAGTCCAATTTGAGTACTAATTTTTTTAAAAAAAAAGAATGTAAAATATTTTTTTGGTAATTTGAGTATCTAGGCCTTCCATCAAATTAGTTTCAGAGATAGACGGCCTTCCACTTAGTTCGCCCTATGATAAATTCACAAATGCAATGATTCCTCATCTAACAACCGACTTTGTCTAAGTTTTTGAGCATTGCAAGGAAAATTTCTGTAATTACCCTATATGAGAATCAAACTTTGGTTGCTAGAGAGACCATTAGACATCATATTGTTGTACTGGATAAAATGTTATTTATATTTGGGCAAAATTCAAGATGATATATTTTTTTTCAAATCGTCAAAGGAGTGGACATCTCACTGTTCTATCATGTATATTTACTTCAAATACCCTTCAATACTTATAATCTCCCATCTAAATATCGAATCGATTGAATATATTATAACATTTATGATTTCGTAGCTTCCTATAAAAATTCGTGAATAGAAATTCAAAAATTCACATTGTAATAGTTACGATTTCGTAGTTGATATAATATGAACATGAATTCATAATTGTAATAACTATGAAACTGTAACTGCTATAAATATATCTAATTATTTTATAAATTAAGATTTAAAATATAATAATTATATCGAATAGTATAAAATAATATTGAAAGATATTTAAATGGTATCAAAGGTGCTTTTTTTATTATTAAAAATAGATATGAGACGTGCGTTCGACGATTTAGAGAATTAAAAAAAAACATGCGTCAATCTTTGCATTCAATTAACTATTTTTTTTAAAAAAAAGTACGACCGACTAACGACACGAGGCATTAATTACGTGCGCACCACATTCGCATCGGGTGCGTCCACGAAGCACCATATTCGCTGACTGAACGGGTCAAGCGCGAAGCGTCCGAGCAGCTTCCTCATGACTTAGACTAACGCTCTTTACCCGACCTCGTGAATGGTACCTCACCGGGTCCCATCCTGAGACCTCCTTCCAGGTCAGATGTCGAAATGTTTCATTACGACATTTCAACGGTCCTGCCTTGAAGTACAAGGCAGCCGTGGGCCCGCTGGTTTACTGGTGGTACAAATGTGGGTAGTCAGTCAATGGGATCAAAAAAAATTCAGTAAATAGAAAGGCAGAGTGTATATAAGAAACGCCATCGTTCCCGGAGGAGCGATTTGTTTGCCGAGGAGTGAGGCCTGACTGAGGGAGAAAGATCGCTTCCTTGGAGGCGTCGGTTTCCAATCTCTTTATCTAGGTAACGAAATCGTCTTCCCAGTTTCTATCATTCCTCCTTGCTCGTTCCTCGCTGCGTGCAGATCGTTGGCTGGCTTCTTTGATTGGTTGCGCGTGCGATCGGTCTGGTGCCGGTGGTTTCTCGGGGTCTGTATTTGGGTGTTTTAGGTCTGTTACGCATGTGTTTTTGGTTGTTTGTTGGAGGCTGGATGCTGGTGTACTGACTCGGATGAGAATTTTGTATTGCTGGTGGCTGGTGCAAGGGAGAAAGATTTGATTTTTAATTAGGTTTGGGGCGGTTTCAGATGGGGAAAGGAGGGCAGGATGAAGGTAAGGTCGGATTGGAGCTGCTGTCGTTAAGTTTTCCGGTTTGGGCAAAGAGCGTCCAGGAGTGCGAGACCGAATTCAAGGTTTCAGCGGAGCACGGGCTCCGATTCAATGAGGTGCTCAGGCGCCAAAAAATTTATGGGTTGAACGAGCTCGAGAAGCATCCAGGGCCTTCTATATGGAAATTGGTTCTCGAGCAGTTCAATGATACGCTGGTTCGGATCCTCCTCGTTGCTGCTGTTGTCTCCTTCGTTCTTGCTTGGTACGATGGGAACGAAGGGAGTGAGATGGGGATCACTTCCTTTGTGGAGCCCCTGGTGATTTTCCTTATTTTAATTGTCAATGCAATTGTTGGCGTTTGGCAAGAGAACAATGCAGAGAAGGCACTCGAGGCGCTGAAAGAAATTCAATCAGAGCATGCTACTGTTAGAAGGGATGGCGAGTTGATTCCTAACATCTCAGCTAAGGAACTTGTGCCAGGTGATATTGTGGAGCTCAAGGTCGGGGATAAGGTTCCTGCTGATATGAGGGTTCTGCAACTGATTAGCTCAACAGTGAGGGTGGAGCAAGCTTCTCTTACTGGAGAGAATGCTGCCGTAAACAAAACCAATCACCGAGTTGAGCCTGAAGACATAGATATTCAAGGGAAGGAATGCATGGTCTTTGCAGGCACCACAGTTGTGAATGGAAATTGTATCTGCTTGGTTACGCAGATCGGCATGAACACTGAAATTGGTAAGATACATTTACAGATCCATGAAGCTTCACAAAGTGAAGATGATACACCATTGAAGAAGAAATTGAACGAGTTTGGAGATGTCCTCACAGCCATCATTGGTGCAATTTGTGCCATCGTTTGGCTTATCAATGTGAAGTATTTCTTTACATGGGAACTTGTTGATGGATGGCCACGAAATTTCAAATTTTCATTTGAGAAGTGCACTTATTACTTTGAGATTGCTGTGGCATTGGCTGTTGCTGCAATCCCAGAAGGTTTGCCAGCAGTTATCACTACTTGCTTGGCATTAGGTACAAGGAAGATGGCACAAAAGAATGCATTGGTCTTGAAGCTACCAAGTGTCGAGACATTGGGTTGCACAACTGTGATATGCTCTGATAAAACTGGTACGTTAACGACAAATCAGATGTCTGCAGTAAAGCTTGTTGCATTGGGGCAGCAGACAGATGCACTTAGAACATTCACAGTTGAGGGTACCACATACAATCCTAGAGATGGGAATATCCGTGACTGGCTTACCAGCAATATGGATGTAAATCTTCAAACAATTGCCAAGATTGCAGCTGTTTGCAATGATGCAAGCATCACTGAAGCAGAACATAATCAATTTGTTACCACTGGTATGCCAACAGAGGCAGCCTTAAAGGTGAGAACTATTGTGTTCCATATTATCTTTTACCTTTTTGTTGTAATCTTTACTTGGTTTAGGTCATTATTAAAACATCTACTTTTTCCTAATTTTAATCTAAGACACCCATATAATGGAGAATGATTGTTGAAATGTTACACATATTGTTTAGTCTTTAACTGTGAAAATGAATGAAAATCTTTTGTCACTTTAGTTGTTCCCTAGTTAGGAAAATCACACTGGATCATTTTTAGTTATCTTATTAAATCAAAGACATTGAGAGTGTTCACTATCCAGAAGTTTTATTAGAATAGAATAGATATCACACAATATCCAAATGATTTTCTTTGCATATATGGGAGGTATAACTTGCTAGACTGCTTTGTGCAATTTGTCTTTCTACTAAGCCATTTAGGTGTGGTTAACCGATCTCTATCTCTGCTAGGCCTTATGTTTTCATATTGTTGGATGACTTTACATTCAATTCAATCTCCTGGGTTTGATGAATTTTTTTCTTTGTTAATAAACTTCATATTTATTTTCTCAGGTTTTGGTTGAGAAAATGGGGCTTCCTGGAGGATATGATACTTTGTTAGACTCAAAAGAAACATTAGGTAGGTTTCAAGCCTCAACTTTGATATTGTTTTTCCTTGATTCATTAGGACAATATTTATGTGCGTGCTTGGTACCAAGATAATAAAAATTTACATAATTTGTTACTTGAAGGATGTTGCAAATGGTGGAACACAATGACTCAGAGGGTTGCTACTCTTGAGTTTGATCGTACCAGAAAATCAATGGGAGTCATTGTGAAATCAAGTTCAGGAACCAACTCTTTACTCGTAAAGGTGGATATCTCCTTTGTGTCTACTCGTTATGCCTTTCTATAATGTTTATCGATTTTTTTGAACGCCCCTTGTTGCTCTGCAGTTTGGACACTTCATCCTGTTATTGTTGGTTGTAAATTTTGGACTTGGTAACCATGGTGTTGTGTCTAATAAAATTTTGATTTCATTGATGGCATGAAATATTTGGTCATTGATGTTGTTTTGTTCTTTGATGGCATTGCTAATGTTAAAGTACATCTATGAGTAATAAAAATTGGTTTGTGACAGGGTGCAGTTGAAAATTTGTTGGAAAGAAGTGCCTACATTCAGCTACTCGATGGTTCTGTAGCTTTGTTAGATGACAACTCAAAAAAACGTATTCTAGCGGCCCTCCACGAGATGTCAACAAGTGCTTTGCGCTGTTTGGGATTTGGATACAAGGAAGATCTAGCAGAATTTGCTACATATGATGGTGAAGGCCACCCAGCTCATAAACTTCTACTTGATCCGGCAAATTACTCATCCATCGAGACTGGTCTCATATTTGCTGGATTAGTAGGGCTTAGGGTATGCTATCTTACTTTTTTTGGCAGTCTTTCACCTTTCTTCTTTGTGCTATTTTCGATTATCTGTTAGCATTACTAACTTACACTTCTGCTTATTTTCTTCTGAAACATTTCAGGATCCTCCGAGAAAAGAGGTTTTCAGAGCAATTGAAGATTGTAGGGCAGCTGGCATTCGAGTCATGGTCATTACTGGTGACAACAAAGAAACAGCAGAAGCAATTTGTTGTGATATAGGTGTCTTTAGACCTGAAGATAACATACATTCAAAGAGTTTCATTGGAAAAGAATTTATGTCGATGTCATCCAATGAAAAGAAGGCTATTTTGAGGCAAAATGGGGGTCTTCTATTTTCTAGAGCTGAACCAAGGCATAAACAAGAGATTGTGAGATTGTTAAAAGAAGATGGTGAAGTAGTTGCTATGACAGGTGATGGTGTGAATGATGCCCCTGCATTGAAAATGGCAGATATTGGCATCGCAATGGGCATTTCTGGAACAGAGGTAGGTGAATCTCTTCTCACTATTACTTTCTGTTCCAATTGGTCTCTTTTGGCGATTGCTAAATAGAAGCAACATAATACCTCAATTGAATTTGATTGCCCTTGTTAACAGTTCGTGACCTAGTTATAGCAATGGCATGCCCAACACAGTTCAATTATAGATCATAGTCTGTTTCTTGATGTACTAGCACTTTAGCCAAATGAAAAATTGCTTCTGTCTCAGCATGTCATATATATTTATTTAGCACGCAAATTGATGGTGGTTCAAAATCAAAGGAGGAAAAAGAAATTCTTAAAACTTGTTTTTATGCTCTTATTTCAATTTATTAAACAAATTGATGATGCATTCATCTTAATTTTGTGATAGAGGTTTTCAAGTGTGATTGCTATTTCTTAGACATTGCTTGTCTATAATTTATAGCTGACACTGGATTTCTTTTGGCTCACTCTTTTATATATTCTTCTTCTTGTCCTCTTTTCTTTCTTTTACTCTTGTTGTTTCTCATCTAAGAGCTTCCAATTTCTTAAGCTTATGTGAGAGAATACCCAAATATTATAATAAGACATTTTAAACTATATTTGTGGTTGTCAGTTTGATTGCTGGTTTATGATAATAAGACACTTTTTTTTTGTAAATTTTTTTAGTTATGCTGGTTGTCATCTAAAGCCTTTTCATTCTTTACTAGTTCCAGCTGTCTTTAAGTATCTTTACCCGGACTTTATTTTATCAGGTTGCTAAGGAAGCTTCAGATATGGTGTTAGCCGATGATAATTTCAGTACAATAGTTGCAGCAGTTGGTGAAGGAAGATCGATTTACAACAATATGAAAGCTTTTATAAGGTTTTCTCTCTTTTTTAATTGTTTTGTTTTTGAAGTTACTACATACAGGAACTTGGTTTCTTGTCTATCTAGAGTACTGGCCATTCAGGTAGAATAAACATTGCTCATTAGAATCACTTAGCATACAAGTTTTTTAGTAAGTGAATGAAGCCTTCTTTTTGTTCGATATATAATTCCCACTTGTTTTGTGTTCATGATCTTGCCCATGTTCGATCTCATTTCTATTTGCAGATACATGATCTCCTCAAACATGGGCGAAGTTGCTTCCATCTTTCTGACGGCAGCTTTAGGCATTCCAGAGGGTCTGATACCAGTTCAACTTCTGTGGGTCAATCTCGTTACGGACGGACCTCCTGCAACTGCTCTTGGATTCAACCCACCCGACAAGGATATCATGAAGAAACCACCTCGAAGAAGTGATGATTCATTGATTACTGCATGGATTTTGTTCCGTTATATGGTCAGACTTGACTTCTCTCTTTGCTCTTCATCTTTTCTCCCTTTATCTCTGCCCACATGTGTTTTGCTTTTAATCTGCAGGTCATCGGGCTTTACGTAGGGCTCGCCACAGTTGGGATATTCATCATATGGTACACCCATGGCTCCTTCATGGGCATCGACTTCAGTGGCGACGGCCATACCCTCGTAACCTATTCTCAGCTCTCTAACTGGGGAGAGTGCCCCTCGTGGGAAGGCTTCAAGGTTGCACCATTTACAGCTGGAGATCAGCGCTTCGCATTCGAGGAAAATCCTTGCAACTACTTCCGCTCTGGGAAGGTGAAGGCGATGACCCTTTCGCTGTCTGTGCTGGTCGCCATAGAGATGTTCAATTCACTCAATGCTTTATCTGAAGATGGGAGCCTCCTGACCATGCCTCCCTGGTCAAATCCATGGCTGCTCGTCGCTATGTCCATCTCATTCGGGCTCCATTCCTTGATATTATACGTTCCGTTCCTTGCTCGAGTCTTTGGAATTGTGCCCCTCAGCTTCAAGGAGTGGCTCTTGGTGTTGGCGTTTGCTTTCCCTGTTCTTCTTATCGATGAGGTTCTTAAATTTGTCGGTCGCTACGTGAGTTCTTCAGGTGCCAAGAGCAGACCTATAAAGCAGAAGTCTGAATAGATTCTACCACACCATTCTCTCAAATTCATGCCTACAGTAGCAGCACTGTAGGTATTGCTTCTGACACGCAGAGTACCCTGCTCTCTCATTCCTTTCTGCCTGAGAATTTTGGTTGAGTAGGGAAAAAATATACTCAGATACTCTCAAAGTTCTTTGCAACAACATTACCATGGAGGAATAATCAGCAACGCCAGTCTTAAAGTTACACTGCGCAACTTGTGCACTCAGTTTATTTGGAATGGTAAATAAAGTTTAGAGCTTCCATTTTGACGTTTCTGTCAAGCTGAGAAATACAGGGGAGAAAAGCTGTATACCTCCATTGGTATACAAGCGATATACCTTTATGATGTAACTTTACTGTTCTAAATCTGTGGTGAATCAGGCGATATTTCCTTGTTTCCTGAATCATAAATATTAGATGTGGAATTGTAGCGATGAGATTGTTCCCTTCTTAATAGTATTATTGTGCAAATTTAAAATTTTGATATTTGAAGAAAAAAACAACAACAATTGGATTATGTTATGAAAGAAATGCGGGAGTCGAGGACACACAAGGAGGATAAAATTAAAATTTTCAGACACACTTCATTGATAGAAAAGTAGCTTATTTATAGGCTAATACATAATACTAATGATCCACTAACTCTACTAACACCTCAATGTTAACCATTAATTTCACATTACAATCATTTTCTATTATTTCTCATTTACTAATTCAATTACAACCAAATACATTGAATATGGACACTTTCTATAATCACTTTCATCCCTAATTAAAACTTGACAATTCATCAACCCACTAACATTATTAATTTTATTAACAATCCCTCCCTTAAACTGATATATTCCAAATGTAATAATTAGTTTAAAAAAAAGTCAAACTTTTAAATTCAATATAGAAACACCAAGTAGTTTTCTAAGCTTTTGAAATGTCAAAATTTTAAAAGGTTTGGTTAGTATATCAGCAATTTGATCCTCGCTTCTACAATAAACAAGATCAATGACTTCATTATTTGTGAGATTTCTTAAGAAATGATATCTCACATCTATGTGTTTACTTCGACCATGTAACACTGGATTTTTAGAGAGTTTTATTGTTGAACTGTTGTCACAATAAATCTGAATAGGTCTATCCTCTTTGAAATATAATTCTGTAAGAATCTTCTTTAGCCAAATAGCTTGACAAGCACAAGATGTTGCAGCAACAAACTCAGCTTCAGTGGATGATAATGTAACAATTGATTGTTTCTTCGAAGACCATGAAATAGCTCCTGTTCCCAATATAAAAATGTACTCAGATATACTTTTTCAATCATCAAGATCTCCTGCATAATCACTATCTGTAAAGCCAAACAAACTTGACTTTTCTCCTTTTTTGTAAAATAACTCATACTCTTTAGTACCTTGCAAGTATCAAAAAATTCTCTTTGCAGCTAAGAGATATATTTCTGTAGCACAATCCATGTATCTACTAATCATACTTACAACATACACAATATCATATCTTGTCGTCGTCAAATACATTAAACTTCCCACTATCTGTTTGTAAAGTGTGGAATCAATCTTCTTTCCTCTGGTATCTTTGTGTAACTTCACTCCAAACTCAGATGGAGTGCTTACAGGATTGCAATCTTTCATCTGAAACCTATCTAAGATTTCTTGCACATATCTTCTTTGAGAAATAAAAATTCCAATAGAAGTTTGCACCACTTCAATACCAAGGAAATAATGCATCATACTAAGATCAGACATTTCAAATTCTGTCATCATGGATTTCTTAAAATTAAAATTTTTAAATATGGATGTACTATTTCTAGTGTAGATTAAATCATCTACATATAAGCAAATAATCAATATTTTTCCTCCATCTTCAATCTTAATAAAAAGAGTATGTTCATAAGGGCATTTTTGAAAATCTTCCTTCAAAAAATAAGTTTCTATACGATTATACCAAGCTCGTGGGGCTTGTTTTAATCCATATAGAGCCTTTTTTAATCTATAAACTTTATGCTCATTACCAAATTTCACATAACCAAGAGGTTGATCGATAAATACCTCTTCTTTCAAATCTCCATGGAGAAATGTTGATTTTACATCTAACTGAAAAATAGGCCATGAATTTTGTGCCGCCATCGCTATTACCACTCTGATGGTATCATGTCTTGCTACTGGAGCAAAAACTTCTTTATAATCAATACCAAACTCTTGCTTATAGCCCTTCACCACCAAGCGTGCTTTGTACTTGTCAATCTTACCATTCTCATTTAGCTTTGTTTTGTAAACTCACTTTACACCAATTGTCTTTTGCCCTTTAGGAAGATCACATAACTCCCATGTATTATTTCTTTCAATTGCTGTAATTTCATCATCCATAGCCTTTCTCCATTTTGATTCTTTAACAGCCACTTCGAAAATAGTAGGATCACAATCTGAGAACAAAGCAAAATGTGTAAGAGGATCATCACCTTGATCAATTCCAGTCACCTCATAATTAGACATCCATGCTGGTCTTCTTCGAACACATTGTGGCCTTTGCGATTCTGCTTCCATTGGACTTTGATCTGTTATAGGAATATTTTGAGAGACTTCCTCATGTTGCTCATCCTCCATAGGTTGTTGTACTTTCTCATCATCATCAAAATCTACTATGATAGTTTTTTTAACGCCATTTTGATTCCATGGCCAAGTGTCTTTTTCATCAAAAACAACATCACGACTTATAATGATTTTCTTAGTGCAAGGATTATATAATCTATAAGCTTTTGATGTATTACTTATACCAAGAAAAATACATTTTTCACCTTTGCTGTCTAGCTTCTTTCTCCTTTCATCTGGAATATGAGCATAAGCGATACATCCGAAAATGATCAACCATTGATTTTCTTCCACTCCAAGCTTCCTCTGGTGTCATATTTTGAATAGATAATGAGGGACTTCTATTCAATATATGGATGCTCCAATTAACTGCTTCTGGCCAAAAAATTTTAGGAATACCACTTGTCGTCAGAAGGCTTCGCACCATATTCATAATAGTGCAGTTCTTCCTCTCGCATATACCATTCTGTTGGGGTGTGTAAGCAGCTGTAAGTTGCCTTTTGATTCCATGATTCTCACAAAAATTTATAAATTCATGTGAGTTATATTCTCCACCACGATCTGTACGCAGAACTTTAATCGAGTTGTCAATTTCTTTCTCGACAAGTACTTTATAATTTTTAAAAGCAGTAAAGGCTTCAGATTTTTCTTGCAACAAATAAATCCATATTTTGCGACTATAATCATCAATAAAGGTAATTATGTATCTTTTACCTCCATTAGAATGTGATGTTATTGGCCCGTAAATATCTGAATGGACAAGCTCCAATGCCGCCTTTGCTCTCCAAGATTTTCCTTGTGGGAATTGATTATGGTGTTGTTTGCTAACAACACATTCTTCACAAACTTGAGAAGGAGTTGTAATTTGAGGAAGACCGATCACCATATTCTTTTGTTTTAGTATTTTTAATCCACTAAAATTTAGATGTCCATAGCGAAAGTGTCATAACCATGCCTCATCATCAAATTTTGCTGAAAAACATGAATGAGATGTAGTATGAAGATAAAGCGGAAACATACGATTGTCTATCATGTTAACTTGCAGCAATTAAACCCAACTTTGCATCTTGAATGCGACAAACTCCTTCTTTAATAGCAATTTCATATCCTTTTTCTTGTAGTTGACCCACACTAAGCAAATTAGTCTTTAAATTTGGCACAAAAAGAACATTAGAGATAGTATGGGTAGTATCTCTTTTTGCTTGTATGGTTACCTTTCCCTTTTCCTATAACAAAAATTGTAGAGTTGTCACCAAATATGACAGAACTGCAAAAGGTTTCATCTAAGTCAGAAAATGTATCATTCTCTCCACACATGTGGTTGCTGCAGCATGTATCTAAATATCATACATGTCGTTGAGTTTTCTCTTTCTCATGACATACTATCAAAAGAGACATTTCTTCTTCTTCTTCTGCAAAGTTAGTCTGATCTCCATTTTGTTTCTTCAAATTAGTATAACATTCTGATCTATAATGGTCATACCTATGACATCGATAACATTTAACATTGGACTTTGTTTACTGACTTTGTTCTATTAGTTGTTGAATAATGACCTCCACGTCCTCTTCTTTGAAAATAATTCTCTTGATGTTGATTTTGTTGTTGGTTTCCACGATCGTTGTTGTTTCTACCTCCTCTTCCTCGACCTCTGCCTCTTCCTCATCCTCTATCACTTCTATCAATTTGTAGAGTGATTTTCTGATAAAGCCTTCAATGTTTGCTCCTCTTTTTCATATTGATTGATTTTCTGCTCATGAACCAATAATGAACTTTGTAATTCATCAATTGAAAGTAGACTTACATCATTTGCTTCTTCAATGGCGCAGACAACAAAATTAAATTTTGGTGTCATAGATCAAAGAATTTTTTCGATGATGAGAACATCCTCTGTCTTGTCGCCAAGGATCCATATTTTGTTGATGATTGTCATCGTTCTTGAAAAATATTCTGAAACTGATTCTCCTGATTTCATTCGGAGCATTTCAAACTCTGAACGAAGTGCTTGAAGTTGTTGCTCTTAGCTCTTGTCGTACCTTGGTACTTTTTTTTCATAGAATCTCAAATATCTTTTTGCGGTATCCTTTTGAGAGAATGATTTCTTGGAAGAGATAATCAATAACTTTAAAGAGATAATTCTTTGCTTTAAGATCTTTCAATTGTGCATCTGTTAGTGCAACACCTTCTGTCGATTCTGCTACTCCAGAAATCACGACCGTCCAATATTCTTTGGACCTTAAGAAATTCTCCATGAGCATGCTCCAATGGTCATAGTGACCATCAAATCGAGGAATGGCCGGTTGTACAAAATTTTTGAAAGACATGACTCTTCGAACCTCGCTCTGATACCACTATTAAGAAAAGAAATAAGGGAGTCGAGGACACACAAGGAGGATAAAACTAAAATTTTCAGACACACTTCATTGATAAAGAAGTAGCCTATTTATAGGCTAATACATAATACTAATGACCTACTAACTCCACTAACATCTCAACATTAACCACTAACTCCACATTACAATCATTTCCTATTATTTCTCATCCACAACTCAATTACAACCAAATACATTAAATATGGACACTTTCTATAATCACTTTCATCCCACTAACTTGGCAACTCATCAACCCACTAACATTATTAATTTTATTAACCTCTAGCGAAGAGTCGAAGCTGGAGAAGAAGGTGATGGACCTATGGCCGGTGCAATATGGCTCATCTTCCCAATATATATATGATCGATGTATATGAGATACTAAATATATTTGTTCCTGCTTAGATTACCTACAGATGAATCGTCGGCTAACAGTGGCGAAGTCACGCAAGACCCGCAGATGGTTGAGCTCCTATCAGACTGCAAAGAGAAGGATGGTGAGAACGAAGGCGGATGGTGTCTTGGCTTAGCCGCTTTGACGCTCAAGTCAGCTTTCCGACAGAAGATAAGGAAGAAGAAGAACAAAAGATGGAATGCAGAGGATGAGGCTAGTGTCTCTATGAGTGTGTGTACTTGTGCCCGCAAGAAGTGGGGTCATTATATAGAATCATCAGAAAAGCTATCTCATCAGAAGAGATGTCCCCTCTTCGATAAGGAGAATATCCCATCGCTACAGTAGTGAAAGGTCCTATTACTCATGCTTGGTATGGTCCCAAACTCTGCCCTGTTAAATCATTCAGTATTAATGAGATAGGTGAGTTACTCTCAAATATTATATCATTCCACGTATCCATCTGGCGGTGGTCTGGCAAGTTAAATGATGGAGTGAAGGGAGTAGTACCTCGACGGGACTGAACTGATTGAGGAGGACACTCCTATCTAGGAGATCTCGGATTCACTTGGGAGTAGAATCAGTTAAATACTGAGTAGGACATCGAATGGGGCACTGAGTAGGTCAAGGGGTTAGTGGACTAGGGAGCTGAGTCGTAACTCGACCACTTAAATAGAGCGGAGAGCTCGGGCGGTCACTGAGAGGAGAGCTTGAGCTTGAGGCGACCGAGATATAACTCAGGAATGCTGGACCAAGATGTGACTCCGGAATGCTGAACCGAAATATGACTATGGACTGCTTGGTCGAGATGAATCTTGGGACTTTAGTTAGCTTGGTCCTTGCCTCTCCAGAGCTCGGGCTTAGAGTGTAGGGCCTCGAGTTGAGCTAAGTGATGCGCCGAGCTAATTGAGAGGTTGGACACCGAACTGAGCCAATCAACTACGAGATCTGACTTTACCTTTATCATATTGGTGCCAATGAGACCATACCGTAATTTTTTTTTTTTTGATCTAGATGTACCAATCCATAACAATCATGCACATGTGTTAGATTAAATCTCGGCGTTCGTTTCCTTTTTAATAATTGTGTTTCCTACCATCTTTGTTTCGGGGTAGATTCCAAGATTATGGTTTGCATTGGAGCTATCTTGGTCCCACGTACACGTCTTTTGCAATAAACACATGATACAATCGTATGCAAATGAACGTCAAATGAGCAACAGACTTTATGCAAAAACAGGTCTAAAATGAACACCAAGGGAAACCTCAAATCTCCAATAATTGAGCAAAAATAATTTTCTGTTCATTATTTCACCTGCATCAAATATCGTAGATGCCATGAGAAAAAGAAAAGCAGCATCTCTCACTTATTGCAGTCTCGTTAATTTGTCCAATTCACAAAACGACTCCAATCCTCCTCTGCGTCTTTGTCCCCTCTCTCTCGCTACACTCCAATCCACTCCATCTCCACTTGTCACGAATAATTACTGGGGGTCCAAACATATTCCTCCACGTGTCATATAATTGTCCCCACCCGATCATATGACAACAAGACAAATTAAATGACTGCCCCGGCACACAAAACAATTGCAACCTAAATATATTTTTGGCTCTTTTTCTTTTTTGATCGAACTAATTAATAATCTTAAATTAATTAATTCATTAGGGGAGGCTCCGAAAGTTAGATAAAAAGGACCAATAAAATCTAATTTCTCTAAAATACCACTTTCAAATTGAATTTTTCAACCACAAAATGTAATGCCTCATAATTTGTGCTATCCAACGTTGATTCAAGATCCAACGGTGCATTGGCCTCCGACTAAAAGACACTTCTAAATCATTGTACTATTGCGGACAAAAATTGTGACTTGTGCCACAAATAATGTGGAATAAAATATAGCTAAATTACAAATATTTGCAATCAATCAACCTTCGAGTGAAAGAATCTATTATTATTTTCATATATATATATATATATATATATATATATATATATATATATATATTAAGCCTCGAAACATTTTTTATTTCCACAACAATAATAATGTTGACATAATTTACTTTGAGAATTTATTTTATGGTATCTTCCAATAAAATAATTTAGAGTAACAATCAAGAACTGGATCTGTCTATGACATATATATATATATATATATATATATATATATATATAATTTACTAAAAATATAAAATAAAATTAGTATATGATGAAGCATTTTACCCTGCTGTAAATCGTAGAGGAATTCAGATCAAAGCTATAATTTTATTTGGCTCTCCATGATTGAAATAATTATAGAAATTATGTGAATTTTCTTGAATCTAATATAAAAATAGACAACATATACAAGAGATCTTTTAAATAATTAAGTTATGTAACATATTAAAATTGTATCGTGTATTTTTTTTTAAAAAAAATTGCAAGTATATTTCAGATCAAGAAATCAATAAAATCTTGTCTAAGGTCGACTTACGTGAAATTCCCCCAAAAAAAAAGGATATAATGAGAAAAAGATGAAACAATAAAAAGTTGAAAATGAAAATAATCCTTTGTCAATAAGTGGCTTACAGTTTTTCTTTGTAACTCCTAAAATTAATAAATATTTTTAAAAAATGGACACAAATAATAATAATAATAAAGAAATGGGTTACAAACTCGCAAGAACAGATCAAAATCGAACGGTCGAGATCTATTTACCACTCTTTTTAACTCCACTCTTCTCTCCTGCGGTTTCCAGAACGTCCTCTTCGTCTTCCTCTCTCTCTCTCTCTCTCGCTCGGTCGCTCGCTCGGCGATCTCCGAGCTCTTGCTGCCTCTCTTGCTACGGTTCCAGATACGAAGATGCTGCTCGGGAAGCGGTCGAGACCTCCGATGCGGCGGACGACTAGCTCGCTGGAATTTCCGGACGGCGGAGTTTCCTTTGATGTCGAGGCCCCCCAGCCGCTGGATCAGGGCGAATCGATCGGGGGCCAACCTCTGGATCCGCGGTGGGGCGAGGCGGAGGTGGCGCGGCGAGCGGTCAACGTGGCTGGGGTGGACTGGCGCGCGGCTCGGTTCGTGGGGTCCATGCTTTCCCCCCGTGGCGGCGTGCAGAGGAGCAATCCTGTGGAGTTGCCCGGTGACCACCCTGGGACGGCGCCCTTCTTGAGGGCATGTGGTCTCTGCAATCGACGCCTCGGACCCGGCCGGGATGCGTTCATGTACAGGTACTTCCTCTTCATCCACCTTCGCACCGAAAGGTGCCGGCTTTTTCGTTTGCTCTCTCATTTCTGGACCAAAGATTGTTTTTTTAGGGTTTACCCAGTTACTCACACTTCACTCCGTCTTGTTCCTGCCCCTTATTGAGGAAATTACCGTAACTATAGAGTTCACGAACAGTTTCAGCTTCCAATTTGTTTTCACCTTGAGATTTTGGTTGTGTGATTCATAGCAGAAAAACTCGCAGGTGATCTGTCCATGTTCGTCCAACTTTACAATCGATGTTACAGTTAGTTAAATCAACGTTTCTCTATTTGTCAGATCTTATCAACTTCTGCTACCAATCGATGTGATACGAACAAAATCTCTTCTTCTCTATGATAAACAATACACATGAATGAATCTCTCCAGTCCAATTAAGATCTTCATCTGTGTTCTACCACACAAATCCCATCAGGTTTGTGATTAACAGACTCAATCTGCTCTTGATTTTTGCAGGGGCGAGATTGCTTTTTGCAGCCTGGAATGCCGTCAGGAGCACATCAGCTTGGATGTGCCTTCAGCAACACAGGAACCATGAAGAATAGCTGCTGCTTGAGCTTTCTTCATCTTTATCTGGAATATTGAGTATTCAAATGCTACAAAACAACCAAATGCATGCCCTGTGGTTCTGTATTTTCCAGCAGCATCAACAGATTGATCAGGGCAAAAGAAGACAAATCTTAGACTCGATGCTGCTGTTCTTTCTTCAATTTTTCGTGGTGCTCAAAAGAAAGCAAGTATCAATTATCTTCCTCCATATTCCCTGAAAGATGGTTCTCTTTTTCAATGATATGAGACGCTGTTCATCTTTTGAGTTGAGATGGTAATAATGGCTAGTAGAAACTCCATAAAAAAATTTCTCCTAGACTCTGGATTTCAATCACAAGGTTTTAGGTGGCCCTGTTAATTCTCCAAATCAATTGGGGGTTGTTAGATGTCTCGTGTGGCTGTCGGGAGCATACATGATGACAACTTGATAATAGATTCAACAAGGGATTTAATTAGAATCGAGTTTATTAGTTTTAAGACACGGTAATTAATTGTAGTGTTTAAACATTTGAGCTGATTTGTAGATCTATTTGCTCCACCATAACCAATAATGGTATTAGAAAACAAAAATAGAATTTCTTTTGATGAAAACATATATAATGGAAGTGCGTCTTAGTGAAGATAATCTCGATAATTCACTTGTTTAGAAGATTAATTAAGGATATTTAAGTGGAGAAGAAGAATGGAATGGTAGGGTCTGTGTCATCAGATCTCGTGGCCATGGGCCCCATGTTGACATGCAAAACTAGGCGCGATGAGTATAATTTATAAGTCCCAAAGCCTAACTGAGTTGATACCTGCGTAGTATATAAGACAGGCATCGATGAGTATAATTTATATTTTATTTCTATATTTATCAAAGTTAAGGTTGGAATCAATATCCATTCAAAGTTATCAATAAAAATTTTATTTTGTTTAAATAATGAACGATTCTTGAGTAATCTTGCATGTCTGACATCACAGCAAACTTCAGTAATTCAGAGATCAATCCGAAATGAAATTACCTTTGATTTTTTGAGAGTTGTCTCGATTTCGGTCAGGGTTATCGAGTGCGAACAGCCATAATCACCGAGCAAGGGCAGAGTTGTAGAAAATTCAAGTGTACAAGATAAACCATCACTTTTGAAAACTCACTCTTGTATTCATAAAATATGTTACAAGAATAAAACTTCTTTCATATGAGGGAAAGATTGTCCTCCTTTTTTGAGAATAAGTACAACATTATACAAGCAAATAATAATTGTATTACAATCAAATAATGACAAATAAATTAATTAATTAATGGCTGAGTTATAATAAATATTGATTTGACAACTAATTAATGGTTGATAGATTAGCCAAATAAAATTTTTTTTTCTAACCGGATAAAAATTGAATTTCAACTAGATAACCTTCCTTATTTTCAATAAGAGTGCTGAAGCAGTTTGGGGTGGCTAATGAAGGGCACAAGTGGTGGAGCTTCGTCTTCTCAAACTAGTCCAGGCATTGTAGGAACTCTAGCACCTGTGCTGGCGTCTTGCGTGGCTCGGGAAGGAGAAGAATGGGATGTCGATGTCACGCGTGGATGGAGGCGACGCCAACGAAAGTGCCCTCGGTTGGTGATTGCTCCGGCAATAGCGCGTTGCAGGCTCTCACGAGGAATGACGATGAGAAGAGGAACGTACGGGACGACGACGATCACATCAGAGAGGGGACGACTATTTTTTTTAACTTAAATTTTTAATTAAAATTTAAGTCAATTGAATCAATCAACTCCTCACTATAATTGCGATAAATTAAATAAATCTAATATAAAACTCAATAAAATTATCTTAATTTTTTAAAAATAATAAAAAGTTCTAAAATATTATTCAAATTTATTTATTTATATATATCACCATTAATATATTATTATTATATTTATTTTATTTTATTTTGTTAAATTAAGTTGTATGTTAAAATCTTTGATCAAACAAATTTTTATTGTATTATTTAATATTGAACCAAAACCTAAAATATTACGTGATCACCGGCCATTACTATTTGTTTTAGTGCTAACTGGCGTAGAATTTGAGGCTGCAAACTGACATAACCTGCAATATAGCAATATAGGTTCCACAGTTTAAATTATTTTTTTTTAAAAAAAAATCTAATAAATTAATAAATAATTTTCCATGTCAATATCAAATTTTTATCTAATAAAATTCTTGTGATTTTTTTTCTAGTTTACTGGGTTTTTCTAATTTATTGTTTTCCAGCAGCCGTGACGTCCTCCATTGACTGCAAAAATAAGTTTAAAAAAAAGGTATCATTAATTATGATTTTACCTGTCTCTGATTCTGTTTCGACGTAATGGAATTGGATCTGCTGTATCCAAACTATACCCAACGTTTTAATTTCAAAAAATAAATAGAAAAAACAATCTAATTTCCTATAACGCCTTTGTTTATATTAAAATTTATTCATGTTTTTTTTATCTCTTCTTTTTGGCCTTAAAATTTAATCCTTTAATTCCATGAGAGTTGTTTGGGATTGAGGTCCATAGGGCATTAGGGCTGTAAAGGAGCTCGAATCACACAATCAATCAAGCAGTTGAAATAATTATTCAAGTTTATTTTAGTTTTGTTTTTATAAATTTGAGCTCGATTTAAGTTTGACTTAAATTTGATTCATTTAAATATTATCGAGCTCTTAATTCAAATTTATTTGATTGTTTGAAGTTTTTATATTTTAAACTTGTTTGGTTAGTTACTGAATATGTTGATAAAAATTTTATTGATAAACATGGTTCATAAATTTTGTTCACAAACATGATTGATAAATATTATTTACAAATATTAACGAACTGAATATATGTATTCTAGTTTTTTGATTTAATTTAAGAGCACTTACATTTATGTTAATGATGAGTCTTGTAACACCCAAATAATGTTACAATCAATATAAATGGATGTTATAACACTCACACACACATCAACATTCAACTCTTTGAAAGCAGTTAATAAGCAAAATTTTTTTAAAAAAAATCATTCAAGTGCGTGTATACATGTGTCACACACAAAAGTGTAGGATCCACAAATAATGAGTGGACAATGAAACCTATAAAAAAGGAATGTTAATATTAAAATTAAGCGTATGTGTTAATAAAAAAGAAGTATTAATATAATGGGTATATGTGATGAGTGAATCCTATGCTTTTCAAAGATATAATATATATTATTAACATTCAAATAAATGTATATATCCTAATCAGTTGTTTAAATTTATTTATTTAATTAATTTTGGATATGTTAAATGGATATAAATAATTTTGATTAAAATGAATATCCATTATATTCGTCAAGGTTCGATTTATTTACGACCAGGAGAGTACTTAATAAATGCAATGTAATGACAGCTCGTATACTGTAAGGAAAAAGGAAATAGCGGCAGACCTCACAACCTCGATATTTGCTTCCTTAAACCGCGTTTTACATGCTGCATTTTGTCATTTATTAGCTTAATCTATGATTTATATATCTTCTTCTCATCCTCAACTCAGCTCACTGCTTAATTAGTTATACGGCCATGTATTCGCTTCCAAGTTTCACTTTAGGCTCCCTTCATCACGCACCGGCGCCGCCACTGATCGTCTCCTGCACCGGCACCGCTATGGCCAGATCCAAACCCCCCAACTTCTACGAGGTGCTCTCGCTCGACCCCTCCGGTTCCGTCGCCGGGCCGGAGGAGATCAAGAGGGCCTACCGGCGCTTGGCCCTCCGGTGCCACCCTGACCTCTGCTCCGCTGGTTCCGGCAGCAAAGAAGAGTGCACGAGGAGGTTCATCGAGCTGCACCAGGCTTACGTCGCGCTGTCCGACCCGGCTCTGCGTAGGAAGCACGACATGGAGCTGAGCGGTATTGGCGGAGGCGACGATGGCAGCTCCCGGCAGTTCTCCAGGGAGGTGTGGGAGGCGCAGCTCCGCAAGCTGAGGCGGCGGTCGACTGTGCGGCGCAGGGGAGGGGCGGTGGAGAATTAGTTAAGCGCCGGATCGTTAGGATTATGTTTGCTGGATTAATTAATTTGTTTTTTCAACTAATAATAAAGATTTTAATCATCGATTAGTGTTCTTGTATGAGATCGAAGATGAGTAGTGTTCTTATATGAGATCGTAGATGAGTGAACCATCAATGAATTATCTTCGAAATTGACAGAATTATCTTCGAAGTTGACAGGTTGGTGGTAAACAAATGCATCGAAGAGATGCTCACCAGTACGAAATCATTTTCCGATGCAAAATTTGCTAAATATGTTGGATAAGACCTCTTCAGAGATGTCTTCCCCGCTTATCTCCCCTAGGGCCAATGCTGCTTCCCTCAAGTCAATGGTCCAAAAATCCATAGGCAACTCCTCGTCAATGGATGACTTCAGTCTAGAAAGAGATTCTTGTGCTCGTAGTAGTTGCTCAAATTGCCTCTAATTAAACAAAAGAAAAACAAAATCTATAAAAATTAACTGATAGAAAATGTATAGAACAGTCGGCCATTAAAGGAAAAGTCTGAACGGTGAATTCATGTAAAGAACTAACCTGGTTAACAGTCCATCTAAACCCTCCTGGTGGATTTGAGTCGAGGCCTCTGACCTCTAGCACAGCACTCTCCAATTCTGAAATGCCTTTACCATTGATGGCGCACGTCGTAACAAGTTTCATGAAGGAGCTAGTAGCTGTTTCAAATTGCCGCATTGAGGTGCATGGTACACAATCTATCTTATTGACTACTAGAATCACAGGTGTTGTGGAACCTGCTGACTTCTGTTCGGAAGAAGAAAATAACAGTTATTTTCTTAGATTCTCAATCAGCCAAAGGAAAAACTTGAAAAAGGATATAATCAACGAGTACAAGAAAAATGAAGAAAACATGAATAGATTCTAGCAAACATGATCATCGTTGTCGCCAAGTACAATGTCCATTAAAGAATACCATAATTTGACAAAGCTACTCCATCCTCAGTTTTGTCACAAGTTAACCGAATGTACAATTATGCATCCTCTAGTAAATCACTAGTTCATGAGATGCATGAATTTGATTTAATAAATGTATCAACTAAGAAGATGTATATATTCAAATAGCTCCTTGGTTCCCATGGAATTGTTTTAATTCCCTTCAGCAGAAGAAAAATCGTATCCCTAAAGACAAAAAGTAGTATTTTTCCATTATTTAGACCAAGTATATGACTACCAAAACCATAAACAAATCAGTAGAATCAATGATGCACAGTAAGTAGATTGCAACCTCGCCAAATCAGAGTACAGTGGTAACTGTGTTGTTGCCTTATTTTCATGGAGATATGTTTACTTGCATCAAAAAGCTTTAAAAATTCACTGTTATCGCCACCTCCACCCAAGGCCATTCACAGCAAAACCTTCCTGCTTTAACCAAATCTACTGACTTTGAAAGCACTGTGGCTCACAAACTAAAATTACATGTAGTTGATCCCAAAAATGCTCATCTAGCTTCAACTTAAGGATTTTGAAATGAAGGATATAAAAACCTGATTTTTTTGAATATGATCAATAAGTTTCCTGTCGTCCTCTGTGAATCCATCAATAGCATCTGTTACCATAATTATCACGTCTGCAGTCATGGCAGCAGATTCTGATCTTTGTACACCTTGATGCATTTGCAAGTAGAAAAAGGTAAATCTCTTTAGACACTTAATTTATTTTAACATCAAAGTAATAATCTAATATTAAAAGCATCCCATGCCACTTCTGGTGTAATCCTTCAGAAGGAAAAGAAAAAGGTAACCTACCAATTTTTTCAACAACATCATCAGTTTCTCGAATTCCAGCAGTGTCAAGAAGCGTGACGGGAATCCCATGAATAGTCACATCAGCTTCTATGACATCCCTTGTGGTTCCAGCAATATCCGTAACTATAGCTCTTTCACTCTGCAAACTATTACAGAATATTCAGAAATTAAAGACAAATGAGACTCGTTATATCAAAAGAATAAAGATATATATTTCAATTCAAAACTAAAAGAAAATTCAATAAAACAAATGCATCATGGTATGATAGTTTCTTGATTTGTAACTTGTACTTCCTTTTTTTAAAAAAAATACCAGGACTGTATAGTTCTTATGATTCTAACTATAACTCTATCACACTGCAAACTATTATAGAATATTCAAAAATTAAGACAAATGAGACCCATTATAACAAAAGAACACATAAAAAAATACATTTCAAGCCAAAACTAAAGGAAAACTGAAGAAAACAAATGTGTCACGGTATGATAACTTCTCGATTTGTCACTTGTTCTTCCTTTAAAAAAAAATAAAAATCTTACCATGATTCTATCACTAAAGTGAGTCTTGTGCAGCAGCTCCCACATCCACAGACTTTTCTCTTTTATTTTTGTTTCCATGTTTTATTTTCATAACTTTATATGTGTTGTTAATTCTTTATAATCCTTTGTAATACCTACTATTATGATAGAAGACCAAGCATCTGTGAGTTCTTGTTTAATAGCTACCAAATTAACTACCCATACAGTCATTTGGAAAAATAAGTACAGCAACCATCCAGCATTTGTTATATAATTTCAGAGCTAAATCATTCAGTCCTAAGATTCCTGCACAACCAAAATTGCATCGTCTAAGATTGTCCTGGTAATACTAAACTATATAAGCTAAAAGTCATCCCTATCATTCTAGAGCATTCAAGTTCTTGCAGAATTCTCTGTACCACAACATTATGTTTTTTATGAAAGGTAAATATGTATATCATCAAAATGCACAAAACATACAAGTGACCAGGGATCCTTGCTCATGTCATGCCTAATGAAGTATTAGATCTGAGTAGGCATTCAAGGTATAGTGTACATGTGCTATCTTGAGTACCAACTTTCCATCTGAGTGATCCCTATCAACCAAACAAACATGATGCGGCCTCCCGCCTGTCATGGATGACAAGGCGTCAGGCCGCCCTTTGTCGTCCATGTCCTCTGGTTGCCTCTTGTGCCCATAGCTACCGCCAATATGCAGTCGTCTCCAATGCCACCCATAGTCACCAAGTTGGTCTAACAGGTGTCCTAGTGGAGGTCCTCTCTTGTGTCTCGTCCGCCTCCATACTCTCATCGGTCCGTCATCTGTCCTCTATACCCCCACATCCTCCCTCTAAGCTCCAAAGCAGTGGTAGAGCTGAGTGGTGTCTCAATACGCATGTTTCTGGAGTGAATGACTCCCGACCTCTAATAGTGTTCTATGCCAGCCAACCATGTGATATCATATTGATGTGGCAAGGTAACGTCGCATATAAAGTTGGGGGTCCTCTCGCCTGCATGTGGTCAGAAGTATCTCATCCTTCATCGGCAAGTGGGCATCTCCTACCGTCTCCATAGCCTCAATCTCTCTAACCCTCCTCCCCCACTGCTACCTAATTTGCGTGTGCCTGAGGGGCTCGAACTCTAGTGCCTCCGCCGCAACCCTACTGGGGAATGTGTACTCCTGCTGTACCACAACATTATTGTCGCTGCCTATTTAATCAGAATAGATACCTTTTCCAATATTACTCAAATTTTCTAACCCAATGGTTTCAAATCTTCATAATCAATTAACTCTTACATGGAGGTGAAGCAATACTCACATCTAAGCAAGGGTGTAATATGGGGAATGGCAATATGAACACTCTGGCAGATAATCCTAACCCCTCCTAATTTAATACACATTGGCCCACCAGCATATGTGGTGAGGATGAGAGGAAAACAACAATAGCCAGAGGTGCAAGATGTGGATGGTAAATATGATCCAGATGCCCATTCATCACATCTAATGTTTGTCATATAATGATAAATATTTTAATATTTTTATCCCTAAAAGATAGATTATCCTGCCTTTTTAGGGTGGGTAGTGATTATGATCCTTGGCCAATTGCATCTCTAATCAGAAAGCAGAACTTTTACATTCTTTTTTCCTCATAGAATCCAAAAAACTTCATTTCATTATACACATTTTTTAATAAACATTCTATATTGAAATTGCATTCAACCTTCATAAAAACTAAGTCATGAGGGATACAACACTTTCAGCAATAAAAAGGGTTCTTAGGCTTGGCATTGTTCTGAAAATATATCTTCTGAAACTGAACATGTGCAATTTTAGAAAAAAGATTCACTGAGTAACAAGATACCATAAAACATTGTATATTTGATGAAATGTAAAGAAACAAAATATTTCATCTCTGATCACTGCAAAAGAATGTTCAAGTAACTTACTTTGCTCCAAGCATTGAGCAAGCTTGATTTTCCAACATTTGGCCTACCAATAATTGCAACCTGCAAATCACCATGTAATAAGAACCCACTCAGCACCTGCCACTGTATGATAAATCCAAGAAGAATTCGACAAAAACTAAATTACAATCAAATTATAAAGGCAATAGCAGGAGAAAGCAACCAAGACAATTTACAAAAAAACAAACATTATAAGCAATATCTCAAAGAAGGTTTAAAGAAGACACCGTAGAATAACATTCTGCTAATACCACAAGATTTTTTTTTAAGAAAAAAAGTTGCATAATGGTTCCATCAAAAGAAACGCACCTGGAGACCAGTCTGTAAAAGTTTGTCATAGTTAGCAGTATCAATTGCTTCTTGGAGAATATTCCACATATCATCTATCTGATTTGTCAGAACCCTAGGTTCCAGAAGGGGCAATTCATCATCAAAATCTAAGCGAGCCTCAATTTCTGTAAGCAGTTCAATGCATTGCTTTCTCAAAGATTTAACAAGTGAGGAAAAGCCTCCCTGTAAACAGTGAATTGATTTTACTTCTTAGATTGATGATATGATGCAACTTTGAAAATTATAATATTTCCAGATCATTTCCAACAGATATCACTACTGTACATATATTATGAATTAATATAGCTTAAAAGAATATTAATATACCTGTATATTTGCCAAGGCAGATTCTGCAGCAGCCACAGACTTGGCTGCTATCAGTCTTCCGACATTTTCTGCCTGAGACAGGTCCAAGCGTCCATTAAGAAAAGCTCGAAGGGTAAATTCCCCTGTGTAAAAATATTGTAAACATTGATCAGCTAGACAACAAATAAGGGAAAAAAGCACAATGAACTTGCAACAAATTCCATTGAACATAGATCTCCATCTTCCCAACACGAGCATGTTTTTCAAAATTCATGAATACCATGATCAATCCTATATATATATATATATATATATATAGAGAGAGAGAGAGAGAGAGAGAGAGAGAGAGAGAGAGAGAGAGAGAGAGAGAGCATAAAAGCTAACCTGGTTCTGCGAGCTTTGCCCCAGCCTCTAGGCACGCTTTTAATACTCTATTCAAGCATACATCACTCCCATGGCACTGGAGCTCAACCACATCTTCTCTAGTATATGAGCGTGGTGCCAACATAGGGACTGCTAGGACCTAGGAAAATGGGTGGAGGTCAAATGAAGAGTTATAAAAAAAAAAGTATATATTGAAAAGACATCATTGATTAATGTTAGACTAGTATATTACAAAAAAATTATATTGGCAGGACAAGTCCTTAGTTGTAAGAAACAACATAGAGATTCTAGGTTCAAGTGTCTGATTATTTTACCTAAATTAAATATCACATGAAAACTAAAACTAAAGAAAGCATACAGAATTAACAACTATCATATTGCATGCAACTTGTATACATATTACTGCTATAGATTTGTGAATTGTTCTAATTGACAGCATTATGCCATGACTTTCTGAGAAAAATACGAACGAAACAACACAAATTCAAACTACCCTTCCAATTTGATCCTTTTTGTCCTTTAAGAAATTTAGACAATTATCAGAAAGGGTTACCAAAAATTCAATGTGTGCCATTTATTCCAATTTCATCTTCGTCATAGATTGCAAAATCAGTCTGCGGTCTCATATAATGTGTAGGATGATTGTATTTTGCCTTTGAAATACATGCTTGAGAATCACAATAGGAAATAGAACCATTTTGTTTTGTGCTTGTTATCCCTATAAGAATGAACATGAGTTGTCAACATGCCACAAGGAAGTTTACTCCGTTAATGTGCCTAACCAACAGAAGGTATTCAAAATGAATAAGCAATATCACAAAGATCCAATAAATCCTAATTGATACAAATGCATTCTAAAAGCTGAAAACAACACGAAGAGATAAACAGGACATATATTGCAATAATAAATGGAAAAGACGCCGACTGGTGGTAACACCAGAGGTACACTCTGTTATTCCTTCCACATACCTCATCAATGACATTGCCTTTGCGGTCCAAGGCGAATCCATACTCCACAAAGTGGCTTCTGGGCTTCCATAAAAAAAGAGAACCCCTCTCCTTGCGCCCCCTCGCGGGCTTAAACACCCTGGCTGCTACATCAACCGCTGTTGGACCCGACAATCGGACGATGCCGACGGCGGCCGGACCACCGCCCATGGAGGTGACAATTGCCACGATGGTCCCCCACCCCACGGCGGTCCCATCCTCCGTCCGAAGACGCTCGTCCTTGGTGAGAATTAGGTGTGTATCTAACAAGCCCAAACCAAAAAAAAAAAAAAAAGGTAAGACTTTTAAGCGGCGAAGGAGGTAAAATAGATTCGTATGAGAGCGAAACCTTCAGTGGAGAGGCGAGAAACAAGGGTTTTAGAATGGGGAAACAGCGTTTTGGGGAAGGAGAAAGGATCGAGAGGATTAGGGTTTAGGAGTAGCGGAGTGGACCTTGGTCGCCTGAAAGGGGCGAAGAAGCGGAAGAGCGCGAGAGCCATCGATTCGATTTGGATCCGCCAAGGCGGATTGATAATTCGAGAGCGCCGTGTGGAGCGATGAGCTGGCGGACTCAATTTGGGCCTTTTTGTAGGATTTCGGCTCGATCCATTTACCAAGTCAAATCAGATCGAGCCCAATTAGGAACACGTGCAGATCGCGTGACTTTCTCCTCGCGCTTCAAAGCCACATGCCAGTTCAGTTAGCGATAGAGAGGCGGGGAAGAGCAGCCATGTCCATCGCCACGCTATCTGTTACGCCTTCTACTCCTCGCTCCCTTTCCCTCCTTCCCAGATGCCACAAGGTCACGCCTTTCCTCTCCGAGAGAGCTCCCATCTCCCTCCCTCTGTCATCTCCTCTCCCCATCGGCCGCTCCCGCGTAGAGGCCTCCACCCCCTCCCTCTCTTCTTCCTCTTCGTATGCGGAATCGGTTCCTTCAACTAGTAGGAGGCTGGTAGGAGCAGGAATGTGTCTCTTTCTGATGTCTTCTTTCGCCGCCGATGCTAACGCGACCAGGATAGAGTACTTCGCCACCGTGGGCGAGCCCCTTTGCGACATGAACTTCATGAGGTCGGGGCTTGGCTACTGCGATGTCGCCGTTGGTACTGGTGCTGTGGCACCTCGGGGCGAACTCATCAATGTGAGCCTAAAAATCTGAACTTGTATGGGTTTTATGCTTTGGTTCTGTAGGTGTGTACCATTCGATCTTAAGGATCTGCAGGCACGAATATGTCAATATGCCCCTGGTATTTTAGAACTTCATAATTGATAAAATGGGATTTCTCATATTACATTTTCGACCATCTGATAAACAAGGCACAGATGATTTCTTCTATTGCATTCAAACGATAATGAATTGATTATCCATCAGCATGATAGTTTAGCTTAGTTATCTTTTTTGGCTGGGCTATATATTCCGAGGTTGATTCTCTTAATTTTTTTGACAGGTTCACTACACTGCACGGTTTGCAGATGGAACGGTGTTCGATAGCAGTTATAAGCGCAAAAGACCTCTGACAATGCGTATTGGAGCAGGTAAGGTAGGTTCATCAACTACCTGATGCTTTCCTTGAGCTAATATTTATAGCTGTTTACCTTGTGCTCCCTATATATATATATATATATATATTTCTGAACTACGTTTGTCTTGGCAGATACAATTTACTAAAGTTTTACTGAATTGGCAATATGGAAAAGTATCACGAACCACAGGCTTACAAATTAAATGCAGAGTTATATTAGCTTTATTTGTACTGGTCAAGAAGCATTATGAGATTGTAAAGAGTGATCTATCTCTAATATGCTGCTCTGGATCAACTTGAAGGTCCATGAAATCCATCCAAATAGTTCCATGCTCAGCCAAATCATTGAATTTTTTGCGAGGTGGCTGGATTGCACTCGTTGATAGCTAAACATTTACTCTAATTCAAAATAAAAGTGTTATGTTTTGGGGATTTTCCTTTGTTAATTCAGTGTCTAGATTGTTTGTTGTTTCAGTCACCATTCCTTTCCAATAATTCACGAGATGTACAAAGCACTGCAACCATGGGAGATAAATATTATTGCTGACTAGTTCTCCATAAGAATTCTACTCATGAAGATGCTGTCAAATATACATATACCAGAATTTTTGCCTGTGGTTCATGATCATATTGCAACCTATACCTGAACGTGTAAAGTTGTCAGCTTAGCAATACAAAAATGTGTCTACAACATTGAGTTAGTATTTTCAAGCAGCAAAAACTTATGCTGTCATACATATGGTGAAGAGAGTCAAGACATGAAAATATGATAACTGTCACTCTATCTTTAATTCTCATGTTTATTTAGAGTCTGATCTAAATAAGTCATACTCTTTTAATTTTGAGTGACCTATGGAACCTTGACTCTGATGCTTGCTTTCATGTTTGCTCATTTCTCTGTACTACTTAAAGGTCCTGCCGGGGCTTGATCAGGGAATCCTAGGTGGTGGTGGAGTACCTCCAATGCATGTTGGTGAGAAATTGGCTAGCAATTTGTTTATCTAGATTTTTCATTCGACCTTTTTCCCATAAAATTTGTTTATCTATTTTCAAACTGTTATAGGGGGGAAGCGTAAACTTCTCATACCTCCATTGTTAGCATATGGGCCAGAACCAGCAGGATGTTTTCAAGGTAAAATGACAGTTCAGTTACTGTTTTATATCTTGACTGTAGGGTGAGACATACCAGTTCAGCAAATATCAGACATATACTGAATTTTCTCTCGGTGTATATATGGGTGAGATGATGATTTCTTATGTGTCGGGCAATATGACTTGGCATGTTGGAAATTGGTTTTCCTAACCAACAGTTAAGACATTTTCACTCCAATGTCCAGATTGTGATTATTCATCTGGTGACTCATGAAATCCTTGTTATTGCAGTTACTACACTGAATTATGATATTTATTATACTATTGATATTGGGATAGGACTTTGGAGATATATCTTTTATATTTCACAGTACTACCGAAGATTCACAGTGAATGTGTTACGGTGTTTTTCAGGTGACTGCAATATTCCAGGAAATGCAACTCTTTTATATGATATTCTTTTTGTTGGAATATACAAGTAACAGTGTCACGCCAAATACTCAACCCTTGGTAAATAAACTTATCTATCAACAGTTTCATGTTGTGCTTTCCTTTTTGCAGTAACTTCTATTCTTCAATGATTCAATCTGATACTAAGCAGGAATACGGCGAAAAAGCAATGTTCTTTGGCCAATGGTACCGCAATACCTCAGCAGCCAACTAACCGGTTCTTGGTGCAGACGAACTTCCACCCGAATGAAAAAAGTTCTTGGCATGGAGTTCAACCTTTTTTGTAAAGCATGGAGCTAAGCACTTTGCTACAAAAGAATGGTTTATGCATCCGATAAACTGAGTCATTTCTAGCAATCCTTTGTTTATGTATATAAGACGACATATTCGACTTTTGTAAAAGTTACATTTCTATAATTTAGCAGGATTCCATGGAGACAAAACGAATTTTGTTCGTCGGTGTTGGATGTCGAAATTGTTTATGGTGGAGGTTGCACCAGAAATAAGCAAAAGAGTTTTAAGCCAAAACACTTGTTTGTTGTTTCATTACTTTGGTTTTATCTATCAGCTTGGCTCATTCTCTATTAGCAGTTTCTTTGTTTTAGTAATCATCGATGATGACAATGCTTGAAAGGGGAATCAAACTGCACAATTCAATGCTTGGTTTAAAAGCTTATTCACTGTGATTGTAATTCTTTTCTGAAAATTTTTGTTTTTAATGTTTCGAATGAGGTAGTTGGATAGATAGTGTTCTTGGATTCTTGTCTAACCAACAGTATGTTTATTAAAATAAGTTAATCTCAAACTCATTGGCAAAAGAGTAGGAAAGAAAAGAAGATAATTTATGATAAGCCAAGGAACACGAGCAACTAAGTTAATTTCAAAATCTTTGTTTTATTTTACTTCTTTTGGAAGCGAATTAGATTCCTCCAATCATCTCAATTCACTTTGATTTGGCGTTAGATTTTATTTGTGGTTCAGAAATCCATAAACGTAATCAAATTTATGAATTTTCTGAAGATAAAAAAAATAATATATAATTATAATTTTATTGTGTAAGAAATGGAACAAGTTGCTGACTAATATCGCAGTGTAGACGCGGCTGGAAAGGAGAAGGAAAGGCGAAGCGTCCCTTCAAAAGTCGCCCCTTTGGTTCTTCCTCCTACGCCTGTGTCAACGGTGGAGGCTTCCCCGGTTGCTTGCTGATCTTTTCGTTGGCTTGCGCTAGCCCATCGATTTCCAATCTGTATGCGCCGAGTCACCCGCGGCAGCGGCAGGGGTTTTCGATCCAGGTGATCGCCGACTCAGAATCCTTCCCTGTTCTTCTTTCTTCGATTGGAAGTTTGTCGTCAGAAAGGGCTTGCCTTTCTGCGACGTTTAACTGCTGCTAGAAAAGAGCGCTTTCGGATTTGCAAAAAGATCGGGTTATTTCTTCGACGTGCTTCTTTCCTCCTGGGAGATTGAATTCGTCCCGGTGGAAACCATGAGATATTGAATTGAAGATTCCCTTTGTAACGGAGCTTGTTTGGAATGGCTGAAGAGGATTTGATTGAGCTCAAGTTTAGGCTATTTGATGGCACCGACATAGGGCCAATCAAGTATAAACCTTCCACTACTGTGCAATCTCTCAAAGAATTCGTAATCTCCCGATGGCCTCAAGGTAAGCTTTCGATAAAATTATCATATGTTTACACTTGTTCCCTTTGCGTTTTTCCCCCTTAGCTGGGTTTAAGTTCGTTGGCTGTTTTTCTTCTCACCAAGAACCAATCGGTGTTTCTTCTTAGATTTTTTTAGTATTATTATTATTGCTTAAACTTCATGAAAATTATAGGTGTATTGTCTTTCATCCAATTATGTGTAGAATTTTCCTTGTTCAGCCAATTCCTTCTAGGTGCTTTGTGAATTTTTCTATAGCTTGGAAAATTTGTTCATCATCATGTTTCACTGGAATATGTAAACAACAGTTCCCCAAATCATATCTTGCGGCCCATGTTTCTGATAACTCCCACTTGAGACTGTTCTTGATTGATTTGATTTGATTTAAAGCTGACTTTACAGATGCTGAATGGAGAATCAACATAAATTTCAGTTTGTCCTGTCCTAAATTGCTACTAGCGTTGCTATATACATTCTCTTAGTTGTCTTAATGCGTTACATTTAGATTTTTCCATTGTAATAATACGGCACAGTAAGTTAATTGGAATTCCAGCTCAAACTCCACATATCTTGGCATTCTCATCTTTACTGCATTATTTATTTATTTTCATATTGCCACCTAATAACCCAACACTCTAATCCATGAAGTATGCCATATTATAAGACAAATGATCAAAATAAGTAAATCTCCTACTTTATGTAGGTACATTGATTGAAGCAGAAAGGATTCTATCTGATAAGGATAGAATCATGAAAGAATTAGAGAACAAGTTTCCTTGTTAGTTTTAGATATTCCTACTTGTATTTTTTTTATCAGCCTTAATTATCCAAATCATGAACTCTTACAATGCATGTATATTTCTATTGTCATCATTCAGTGGAATTATAATCTTACATTTGGAATTGCCAACAAGTTGGACAAATGGTGTTGGAGAAGCCTAATGTAATTTGGTTAGTGCAATTAAACCTATTGTTATTTATGTGCTGCTAGCACACTCACACTCGGTTCTAACATGTGTTTTGGATGAACTATTTATTATTATTATTGTATATATAATGATATAGAATCAATATCTTCTAATTAACTATAATTACATAATTAATCGTTAAGATACTCAAACTTGTCTGTTGGATGATCTGTTGCTATCACATTTGTCAGTATAGGAAATGTTTTCCCTCCTCTCTAAAGCTTTTTAGCCAGTATTTCATTTTTCTTTTCAGACAAAGACATTGCTCCAAGAACAATAAATGATGTGAAGCTCATAAATGCTGGTAAAATATTGGACAACCACCAGACCATTGCTGAGTCGAGGGTACCAGTTGGTGAGCTTCCTAGCGGTCTCATCACTATGCATGTTGTAGTTCGGCCTCCTGTATCAGGCAAAAATGATGGTACTTCCTTGTATTCTATGCTAGTAATAAATTATCATCTACTTCATATTACATAGGGACTTATTGTCACTTTGGTCGATCTATTTGGTAACGTAAAGCACTGCGTTCTGACTTTTTGCTCATGTATCACATTCTCTCATATGCCAGAAATAGTGCTAATTGTTTCTCTCTTTGTTTTACCTTCACATTAAGCTATTTCTCAGGATTACTGCTGTATTATATTTTCTGCCTTGTGTAATGTGCTTGTTGGAGAACAAGTTCTCTTCTGTTAACTAGGGCGGCATTGGTTTGGGGTTAAAATCAGTCAATCACTAATATATACAAAACTATAGTGATGTTCAATGTTGCTGCATGGTGTTCTTTTATTCTAAATGGATCATTGTGCTAGGAAAAATTCAGATTTCATTAACATTTTCTTGCAATATAGCATCGACCAATAGGTGCCCATACTATCATAGCCATGCATGAATTTAGGTGAACATACCAGAGTCACTGAAATTCTCATTAACCCAGTATTTAGCTTGTGGGTGACGATCTTACTATAGATATTCAGCTCTTTGGGAACAAGCTTACTACAGATATTCTGCTTCTATAATATTAAAAACCAAAGAAATACAATATACACTCATAAAATATTTCACTGCTTTTCGATTGACTAGGGTATAGCTACCAAATTAGCTCGATCTCATTCCAACGTCTTGATGTATAAGGAGATTAATTTATCAATTTTGTACTGTTTTCCTAAAGTCAGATATAATCTACCAAGTCTAAGGTACAGATTCCTAAAATACGAAATTGCTTGCACCAAAAGTTAAGCAAGTTTATTGCTTCTTAGGTTGGTGCTTGCATATATTAAAGATTCTACCAAACAATTAACTATCAATAGACTAGTAAACTTTCAAATTGGCATCCATCAGCAGAGCCAAATAGATGCAATTAGAGCTCCAACTATGAGCAACAAAGGTGTGGTTGATTTTTGTATAAATATAGCACCGATAATATTCTTTTCAGTAATGATATTTTTGTATTGCTCAAAATTGCTTGACTCTAAAGTACACGTTTCTCTACTGGTCTATTTCCCTCATCCATATCGTTTTCCAACTCTCTAAATGTAAACTTGTTCTACTGACATGATCATACTTTTAGATACCTGAATCGCCTTGCTAATATGAGACTCCTTGACAGAGAAACAACTTGCAGAGGCCCGAAAACAAAACAGGTGTGGTTGCACAATCCTCTGACAACACAAATTGCCGGTTCATTATGATCTTTAAAAACCTGGAACTGCTGCGTGATAAGTGGATTTCAAGCCAGTTCTGCCTCCTGCATACTGAGATGCAAAATGCAAGATTTGTGGTTCTATGACTTGGTGCCTCAAAACTGTTATTTGTTGCTTCTTTACCAAATCGATAGATATTCATTTACAAATTAGTTCCACAATGTAATGTAATTCTATTTGTTACTTCCATGGTTTGTCATCCAGAAATGGTATATAGATTTGGCACCCCTAAAAGATTTGGTTGAAAATTTAATTATGTGTTGCCATATTTCACAAGTATATATATGTTGTTAGAGCAAAGAGTGAGTATTTTTCTATCAAACAACTTCAATGGTGGATGAAGTGGATAGCACAGGCGGGAAAGGAGCTTTCATGTGAAATCTTGTGAAAGCCCTTTAATGGCGGCTATACACAATCTAGTGGAAATTTAATCCTGGCCATTCATAATTAAGGATAAAGAAGATAAAACTAATATAAAAGGACTTTCTTGTGAAATTAAATCTCCCTTCACATGATTTATTAATTTGCACGTGAAGATCTCCTCTAGTCAAGATTTTTCGAGATGAAAGACTGACCTTGTGCTAATTTGATCTTGACAAGTTACTTTGATCTACAACTACACCAAATGGAATTGTAACGAACTGTATATATCTTTGCATTATTTTCGATAAATGAATCTTCGATGAGAGCACTTAACAACGACATACAAATAAAAGAAAGTAGCATACGATACACAATGCGTATATTCTTTCTTTTCTTTACATACAAACATCTCTCTTTCTTTATCAATCTATGATTTATTATATCATGCTTCCATCTTCTTCTCGTTTGCTGTGGCTGATCCATTCGGGTGTATCTTCTTCTTCAATGCTCCAAAGCAGCTGCTCTTCTTCGTCGTCAATGTCGTCGTCTGCTTCTCCCCTGAAACATTAATCTCCTTCTCTCCTTCCCCCATTAATCTTCTCATCCTCTCCATGCTGGCCTTCTTCATCACGTACGCCTGCGCGAAGTCTGCTCCCATCGACGCCATCTCTCCCAACCACCAAAACAAAAATGCTAAATGTATATCTGAAAGAGAAAGATCCAATTGAACACACAGGCAATTAAACTAAGATCTGGCCTCTCTTAATGATGCGGGGATTCTGGGAGTGCATGGGCTCATTTATAGGGGAGTAGCTTGGCGGCCAAGGAGAACGTTAGAGGAAACGCATGCACGCTTTCGGAATGGTTGGTGATGTTCGTCATGCGTGACGATGAAATGGTGTGAGGTGAGGTGTGTGATGATGCATGCCCCTATAAGATTGCATTGCATGGCGCCGTCCGTTGACTTTTCCTTTAAATGAGTTGGTCGACTGATTTAGTGGTGGGAATTGCTGCATAACTCAAGAAACTTGCTTTAAAAAGATTTTTTATGGAGTATTTAAAAAGAAAATTGAGTTTTTTAAAATAGAATTTTGCATGTTTTAATAAATATAAAAATTTAAAATCAGTTCTTAATTATTAATGCTTTCTAGTTCTTACATTTTATGAAGCACTAACTAGATAATCAGTATCCTTTAAATAACTATAAGTTACAATTATAATTCTAATTGATTCTACAAATCTGGTTTTATAATCATGAAGAATCTCAGGCAAAAAATTCTTACAAGGATGTAGTGTCTATAGGTTTTATAATCAAAGCTTCTACAATTTAAATTTGGATAACTCCCCTCAAACTCAGCTACAGCTCACAAGATTTCAAGCAGTTCAGGTAGTTTATCTTTGTGCTTCTGCAAAAAATTCTGGTGAAAAGAAAAACCCAGGTAGCTTATCTTGGGAAGCCCATAAGCCTTCAGATTTCAGTGTCTCCAGCACATGAAATGGAGGAGTTAACCTAAACAATACTAAAATCTTCGGATGGTTAACAATGTCTGACGGAGTAAATCCAACATCCTTGATTAAAAATTCCATCCTCTCTCTGCGAGACATTTATGTTATGGAGTAGAAAATTCGGGTGCTTCTTGATTGCAGTACGTAGTGAATTCCGAGTCTGATATCCAACCAAGGTGTAGTTCATGAGCTTGATCTGGGTCTCAAAATTTTCTCTGCTGACCTCATGAAGCACATCAAGGATCTAGATGAACATCCTAGATCCCTGGAGAATTTAAATTTCCTGCTCTATCTACCAAAGCCCGGAGGGTATCTAGGCTCCTGCACGATGAAGGTCGGGTTCCTTCTAAAGATGAAAAACTCTCTCTTTAGGAATATCACATTCTCTTCCTATATTATTTCTCATGTCTGATCCGTGTAAAATAAATTATTGTTCTCAATATGATGTATCACAATAATGCTTGAGGTTATAGATATATTTAGGAATACGGCATGAGCACATAGAATTAGATTGATTCCATGTCAATTCGAGTTTTCAACCTCCATCAATTACTTTTGAACAAAATTGACCGATATGAATCTTCACTATTCAAAAAAATAAAAATTTGATATATTAAAAAATGTGAGAGTCCATGCAATATATATTATAGTGTTGGTCAATGATTATCATCATCATGAAAATTATAATGAGTTTCATGCCTTGCAAAAAAAAACTACTTCTCTTGAAATATCATAGTAATGACATAGATATATTCAAGAGTATGATATAACACATAAGATTTGGATTCAATGTCAATTAGAGATTTCTAGAATTATCAATCACTTTTGGATAAAATTGATTAATGGACATTCATCATTCAAAAAAATAAAAAATAAAAATTTGATATTTTTAGAAATGTGAGAATCCAAGCAACATATTTATAGGGTCGGACAATGATTATCATTGTTGTAGAAATTATAACAAGCTTCTGATATTATTTTTTTATGTCAAATTCCTGTAATAAAAATTAATGCTCTCAATATAATGTATTATAATGATGTTTAAGAATATAGATATATTCAAAAGCACTATACAAGCACGTAGGACTTATTTCCATATTAATCCGAGCTTTCTAGATATATCAACCACTTTTAATTGATCGATTTATGTAGCAATCAATTAGGGATATGCTTACTGTTCATAGTTACAAAAGATTTTTAATTGATTAAAATACTGTAGCAATCAATTGAATGAGGAGGGATAAAATGGGAATTAGTTGTGTGATTTGGTATTTTTAAAATTTACCTATGTGATTTAAGTGTTTCGGAAATTTATCAATTTGGTTTAATAAAATGCCAAAATAAATAAATAAGATTATATTAAAAAAAAAGACAAAATCACAGTCTAAGGACTCTTATTTCTCTGTTTCTTTCTTTCTTTCTTTCTTTCTACCGAATGCAGTTCTCAGATGTAAGATTCGAATTCACCGCTTATCTTAGATCTTGTTCATCTTGTTCATGATTTTTTTATTGCATAATTAACCAGGTACATAAATGAAATGGCCAGCCTTTGTCATCTACCATAAACCTTGCTGCTGAACACGCACGCAATCTGCAGAATTGATACATTGGAATTCTGTGGCCATTAACCAACGATCTGTCCTGTCGCTCGATTCCAAACGATTCCTTCTATTTCTCTGTCTCTCCTTCAAGGAATTGATGGAGGCTTGCCACTCGATCTCCATATACAATAATTCTTTCACAAATTGTGACATCGAAGCTGATACGGTGAGGATAAACTATATATTTCTTCCTACCTGTTGGCACATGATCTCTAATAATTCTTCTGCCAGACAAATTAACAGGAATGGCGTGTCCCCTTGGCAATCTCTTCTCCTCGGATTCTTTTTTCTTATGGTCACCATCAAATCTCATTAAAATTTTCTCCTTGCATTTATCCCCTTTCGCTTGCATCAGGCGACATGGCCTCTGGCCAGAGGCCAGACAGGCAATTCATGGACAATGAGATTCTATACAGTGCGAGCATTGGCCATGGAATGGGACACAAATTAATGCCAGGTTGCTGTTGATCGATATGACAAGAGGACCCTGTCTTTGTCTGCCATATGACTACATGGCCTCCATTATAGAACCTCTCACCAGCTCTTCATGTGGTCGCCTGCTAGCTTCGGAAGCGCCCTCATGGATTCCACATCGAGGAAGAAGTCTGCCTTTCTGTTGAAATCCAGATTAGTTGTTGAGAGAAGGTTGATGAAGGGCAGTTGAGACTCGAGGGAAGCTAAAGATCGAGGGCGCACAGGATTGCTTGCTGTTTAGTTTTTATCTCTTGCGGATTTAATTATATATGATCATGGCAGGAATGCTCCCTGGGGTTGAATCCGCTCGCCGGAGACGCCTCCACCTCGGCGGGCCTTCGACTGATACGGCAAGGAGATCATCCTTCAGCATGTACACGACAGCACATGAGAAAAGGAGCATCTTGAACCAAGAACTCCATGACGAAGCACTCGGACACATCGCCAGGGAAGCTAAAGAGAGGTTGGATGCCAGATTAAAGATCAGAAGGTATGGCTTCGTTGGATTCGGTTGCATCTTCGTCGAGCTCAACAGAACTGTTCGATTGGCAGGCATAATAGTGCTGGAAACATGGAGCAGAGCAAGAAGGAGGGCCAGGGAGAGTTGCACGAGATCCCTGGCAATGTGCAGAGGGAGGTGTTCTCTTCCAGGAACAGCAAGAAGAGGTTCAGCTGGAGCAAGATGGGGTGGACGTCGCCGGAGCAGTCGGACTGCGCGGTATGCTTGGAAGAGTACAAGACCGGGGACATCCTCGTGCACCTGCCTTGCGCACACAGGTTCCACTGGAACTGTGCCCAGCCATGGCTGGAGACAAGTTCTTACTGCCCCTGCTGCAGAATGACCATATTTGCAGAGTGCGAACAGTCTGTGAAATGATGATTGATGAAGATCCAGTACTGTTTGAGTAGAGAGAGATTCGATTCAGAATTCACCAAGCAGACGTGATGACGTTACCTTTTGAGAATATTCACTCCTGTATTTGTAAAGTTCAATGAAGTTAGAATCGGGCAGATATATAGATCAAAGGGAACAATTTCTTTCACTCTGGAAATTTTAATTATTACAAGGAAATATATTTACATGGTTTTGCCCCTGACACGGTGCAAAAGAAAAGAGAACCTACATCACATAGTCAAATCAAAGATCAATACTGTGTAGGGGGGATTAAAACAGTCATCTAACTCCTCCACAATTAAGCTACATAATTCATTCAGTTCAGTCTACACGATCTCAAAGTATCTAGACTCTTTGACTTCCTCAGTTCATGATGTTGGATTCTTACAATTTGATCCACTCGATTCTAGAAGACTTAAATTCTTTGACTCTACTAGCTCAGTTCGTGTGACTCTCGAATATCTCGATCTCAATCACTCAACGTAAATAGTTTAATCTTCAAGACCACATTACACATACTCCATTTTCTTATCCACACTTGGGCATACACCTTATGTTGGCCTACTGGTAACTACTACGAATATTTTTAAATGTAACACATTGATCGAATAAAAAGGCAATCATTAGGATACCCTATTTTCCTCACCTCAGGCCTCCTGAGCGCCAACACGATGCAAAACCGCCCAAAGGAGAATGTATTCGCTAGGAGTATCAGATTCGGTCTCCTCTGATACCTTTTTTATCCGCATCAGGATAGAGAGTGTACTAGATTGTTAGATGTGGTCTTTGTCTCCTCCGATACCTCCTCCTTCGCGCATAGAGCCAAGAGGAATGCAGAGTTATCAGATTTGGTTTCCTCCGATGACCCTTTTTCTTGCATATCCAGTTAAAATGGAATGATGATCAAGGGAATTTCCTTTCTTGCTAGACTCATCGCAGGCAACTAGGAAGACGTCACCCTGCCAAACATGGAGAAGCTCAGTGTAGATTATAAAAGGATCAGTCTATCTCCATACTCGAGGTTCGATCCCTGAAACTCTGTTCCTACTATCTTCTTTCTAGTTTTATACCAACCTCGTCTGCATCAGATAATTTGTTGACTGATGCTTGACCATCCGTGATATTTATCCTGAATATAATTCTTATCAGATTAGTCTTTTGATCCGCTTTGATGTGGAGATGTTTTTGTGTTACTATATAAATTTTAAAAGAAGATATGTATAGAAAGTATTGTCACACGCGTATTCATCTTCTTATTCTTCTTCTTTAATAAGTTGTATTGTTCTCATCTTTTCTCAAGCTCTAATTTGAACATCCGAATGATTACGTGAGTCCTCTCAACGTCCCTTTTAATGCTCATCTAAAGCTTTATAGGCGTCTCAAGAGCTCTCTATGCCTTCGTCATCCTCGACCTCGCATCTTCAAAAGCTGATTGTTGATGATTCATTCGCTAATGGTCTCCGACGGGAACAACGGCAAACGACATCTATAATTTGTATAAAATTGGTTTTAAAAAAATAATTTCAGAAAATTGTAATTATGGGTTTTCAATCACATTGTCCTATTTTTCCATTTGTCATTATTAAGATTTATATTAAAACGTGTCAGCTTCACAACGACACAACACTTTTCTCCGACGCAGCCATGAGCAATTAGGTTTCGCTTCTCCGTGCGACCAACGGCGCCGCCGCGATGCTGCCGTTCGTCATCCGCCGCTATAGCCGTAGCGTCCCGGCACACTTCCGACCCAGTAACCTATTCTCTTCTTCCTACGCAGTTCCTCCGCTGAAGCCGTTTTCCGTTGTCGAGTACCTCGTAGATACCTGTGGTTTATCTGCCGCCGAGGCATCCAAGGTCTCCCTTTCCTTATCTGGTCTCAAATCTAGTAAGAAACCCGACTACTTCCTCAACTTCTTGAAGTCCCAGGGCTTCACCGACTCCCACATCAAGAGGATTATCAATATCAGCCCCAAAAGCGTCTGCATTAAGGTGGAGCCAAAGTTCCGATCTTTGCTCGACGCGGGCTTCTCGCAGTCCGACCTAGTCGAGATAATTACATCAAATCCACGTATCCTCGACCATAACATGCGTTCTGTCGTCCCCAGGTTGGAGTTCTGGGATGGTCTGTTTGGATCGAGGGAGCTTCTTGTTAAGCGTTTAAAGAAAAAATGGTTTTTTGGCTACAGTGTCGAGAAAAGAATCCTTCCCAACCTCAAGTTTTTTATGGACGTGTGCGGTATCTCTGAAGAGAAGGCGTCTCAAGCATTGAAAAACCGCCCTGAGTTCCTTGTCCAGAAACCAGATTCACTCCAGACTTTGGTCCGTAGAGCCGACGAGCTGGGCGTCCCCCGACATTCTCCAACGTATCCGTTCTTGCTTATTGTTCTTTACGGTAACAACAAAGAAAACTTCGAGGCCAAACACAAATTGTTTGCGAGCCTTGGTTGGTCTGAGTCAGACTTCTTCAATGCAATCTGGAAAACGCCAACCTTGTTAAATATTTCTCAACCTTACTTACGGAGGAAGATAGAATTTTTCATCAAGGAAGTTGGCTGTTCTCCTTCCTTCATCACGCAACATCCAATAATTCTGCTATATAATTTGGATAAAAGGGTGATTCCTAGGTTTCAGGTGTTGGAGTTGTTGAAGTCCGAAAATTTATGGACTGCAAAAGGGAGTCTGCTCTCTTATATAAACCCATCTGACAAAAAGTTCATGGAGAAGTTTGTGCTTCCATATAAAGAGAAGGTCCCTAAGCTAGTTGACATTTATCGCTGGCCGTCAAGGGAGGTGTCCGTCTAATTTTGAGTTCTAGCATCTCTACAGAAGAGATTTTTAGAATATGTATTCAGGTGCGAGACTCTTCCTTAGCTAACAGATAAATCAACAATAAATTCTGTACTGATCTATTTGTGCTTTCAGTTGATCTTGTTTTCCTAACATTTTCTGGATACTATCTGGATCAAAATTCAGTTTATCAAACACCCTGTCATAGCTATTATAAATAGTTAACTGGTCAATAACCTTTTGTCATAATAAGTGAATGACGAGTTTGTTTAAAGAAAGTATTACCATGGATCATAATTATGCATGTCATTATGTCGAAGTTATTCAGGTGTTGATGGGTATGTTTTCCTAGGTATAGCACCAAATGAACCCTTCTATTTGTTTGCCATTTAAATGTTTGCTATGAAGACTCTACATTGGCATCAACAACATATTGTCTTCACATTCAAAATTTTGTGTCTATTAAACAGTTACAATCTATGTAGTCATTAGAAAGTACCTATTTAGTAATCAACTTCTCTAGGATTGAAAGGTCTGCTAATTGTGACAGATTCGACGTGATAAAAGCATATTTTATGGTGTAAACATTCTTTTGGTGTCAAAACTATAATCTGTTACTCCTTTAAGTATGTAACCACACTGTGAAGTTCCAAAAGTCTCTGTTCTGTTGACAAGCTCTAAGATGTACAGTAGAATATGAAACAAAGATGATCATTTGCATTCTTAGTTGATTTAGATCCATTAATTAATTTTTACAGTTGCCTTTGCGAATAAACTTAGTTGCTATCTTATGTTTCTCATTTGGGCTTTTCTTATCTGCAATTATTTATCACAAAGTTAGCATATGACAATTTTGCTATACTACATAGAAGCATTTTTGCATTTGTAAAATTATATCCTTAGGACAGAATTGTGAAATCGTATGACCTAATTGGTGCATTTGCTTTCAAATGATATTGGTCCAACTGATTAGAGTTTAAATAGATTAACTCAAAGCATTAATTGTGGAGAGAGTTTAGAAATCAAAAGTTTTGAGTTGAGCAGATCTAATATTGAATATATGATATACAACAACAACAATCAAGTCTTATCCCATTAAGTAGGGTCGGTTATATGAATCCTTCTACGCTATTGGACTATATCCTCTACTATTTTATCATTTATATTTAAATAAATTTTATCTTATTTTATAATTTCTCACTAATTTTTTTTTTGATCTTTCTCTTCCTCGTTTGATGTACACATTTGTCGTAGTTTTACATCATCTAATTGGAGCATTTATTGGTCGTTTACATACATGTCTATACTATCTTGAACGCGTCTATCAAAGTTTTCCTTCAATAGGTACAATCCCAACTTTCTCTTTAATATTTTCATTTTTTATCTTATCCATTCTTGTATGTCTGCACATCCACTTTAACATCCTTTTCTTTGTAACTTTTATCTTCTGCTTATGTGCTCGAGTCATAGCTTAACATTCTTTTCTTCTGCAAGTCTGCTCCGTTGCTCTACTCTATTTCAACCACTTTGTTTGTATTTTATGTAAGACATCTCTCTCAATTCCTTAATCTTTTTGTAGAAATGATTTTTAATATTTAAAACTCTTTGTTACATATAATTCATCATCTTCTATTTTAATAATTGTTCATTACGTCTTATATTACTAAACTTAAATTTTATATATTCTGTATTTACTCTACTAACCCAAAATGTTTCACTTTTAGTCTTTCCTATCAAGATTTAAGTTTAACATTTACTCCTTCACCTGTCTCATCAAGTAAAATAATATCATCTGCAAATAACATGTACTATGATAAAATATATTGAATGTGTCCAATGAATACGTCCATAATTATTGTAAAAAGATAAGGACATAGAGTTGATCCTTAATGTAATTCTATCTTTATGAGGAACACTTTGGTTAATTCATTTGAAGTCTTCACTCTTATTACATTCTTGTCCATATTCTTAATTAGTTAAATATACACTATACTAATACATTTCTTTTCTATAATTCTCTATATAATTTACCTTAGAACTCTATCATAAACTTTTTCTAGATCGATGAATACCATATGTAAGTCTTGTTTCAGTTGTCTGAGAAGATATATAACTTTTATTTTCAACTTTTCATGCATAAATTCTAATTAATTTTTGGTCACCGTGGTGTCATTTTTTAGTCTTTTTTCTATTATTCTTTTTTAAAATTTCATAATATGATTCATTAGTTTAATACCCTTATAGGTTGTACAATTTTGCATATCTCCTTTATTATTATATAAGTGAATTATAGTGCTTACCCTCCACTGATCGGATCTATTTTTGGTTTTTAATATTAGGTTGAATAACTTTGTAAGTCATTCAATATATTATTTCCCAAGGCACTTCCAATTCCATATCTCTATTTGAACATGTCCTATTGCTTTTTCATTTTGTATCCCATTTAAAGCTTGTTCTATTTTTGAAATTTGAATTCTACAATAAAAATTTAAATTTTTATACTTATTTAACCTATTTAAATTACTTAAGTTAAATTGGTCTCATAAATCTTCCTTACAAAGTTGATTAAAATACCTCTTTCATTGCTCTTTTATTTTTTTTATCATTTACTAGTACTCTATTGCATTCATTTTTAATACATCTTATTTTAATAAGATCTCTTGTATTTCTCTCTCTCGCTTTAGTTATTATGTAAATGTCTCTTTTCTCGTCTTTTGTATTTAATTTTCTATATAAATATTTAAAAGTTTCATTTTTAGCTTCATTTATCGCTTTCTTGACTACTGTATATTTTTTTAAGTTTTACTCGTTCTTACAAGTATATAATACCTTGTATACTATTCGTTTTTGTTTTACTTTCTCTTGTACTTTTTCATTCCACTTTCATGATTCTTTATTTAATGGTGCATGCCCCTTTTACTCATTGAGTACACATTTGACTATTATTTTCAACTTTGATACTATCTTATTTCATGTTATATTCGAGTCGCTATATATTTCTCCTAATACTTATACTCTTATCATCTTCTTAAATATGTTTTGTTTTCCATCCTTTAACTTCCATCATTTAATTTTAGGAGTCGTGCATATTTTTCTTCTTTTAATACTATGCTTGAAGCGTATATCCAATATTAATAATCTATGTTGGGTAGTTAAGTATGATTTTACAATCTTAATAAATTTTTATATTCATTTTCCTAATCATAAGAAAGTAAATTTGTGATTTATTATTCTCACTTTTGAATATGATCAAGTGTTTTTCTCTTTTTTTAAAAAATATATTAGCTAATATAAGTTCATATGTTATTGCAAAATTCAATATAATTTTCCCATCTTCGTTCTTGTTCCAAATCTATAACCCCCATGCACCCTATTATATTTCTTTTTTTTCACTTCTACATGTTTATTTAGATCTCCTCCTATTAAAATTATTTCGGTTGACGGAATATTTTGTAATACTTCATCTAGATCGTCTCAAAATATAGATTTGATGTGTTCATCTAATCTTACTTAAGGTGCATATATACTAATTACATTAATAATTTTTTTCACCATCATTATCTTGAGACTATAATCCTATCTTCCTTTCACTACTCCTACTACTTCATCCTTTAATGAATTATCGATAATAATACATATTCCATTTCTTGTTTTACTCTTTATGCCATAACTTTAAATCTGAATTCTCTATCCTCTTTTATCTTTTCTCTTACGTATCTGTTTATTATACACATAAAATATTAATGTTTCTCCTAATTATCATTGAATATATGATATAATTCACAAAAATTTACAATTAAAAAAATAGTTTGGATGGATGAACATGAAATTCAATAAGAAAGAGACATTAATGTAAATTTGAAGAAAGAATGACTGAGATGAAAAGAAGCATTGTAAGTCATATATTATCTTGGTGTGGCTCTTTGTTGGGATATTCTTTTTAGAAATATGGTATAACATGCCATAATAATTTAGAATGTTAAACAATTAGGAGATGACACATATAAAGAGTTGATGTAGGTGACTACTATCGTTGAGCAATTAGGACAAAAGTTATGATATGAATATGTTCAAAGGCAATTTGTAAATCTCTATAATTAGATATGTTGAAGTGATTTGAATTGAAGGTGTAAGGATAACACATACAAAAATTTGATGTTGCAATATGAAAATGCTATGGATGCAAAAAGATACCAGAAAAGATAAAATTAAATAAAACAATACTGCTGTCATTGAGGAAATAATAGAGAAAATATGTTAAGACAGGATGAACACCTTCATAGGCAGTCACCCCACTACAAAATTATTGACCTAGTGATGAGGATTTTAAATTAATAATGATGAATATTAACATCAATATATAACTACAGAATCCTTAGTCTATCAAAATAATTTTTGCAATCACAAAAATAATCAGGTTATAATTTATAAATAAACACTAAATACTGAACAACAACACATAAAATTTAATAATTCATTGTCATAAATTTAAATTGCAAGAAAATATATAGTAAATTTATAATTAGTATATTGCAATATCAAAATTAGAAAAGTTAACTAATGTCAAATGAACAAACAACTTATTAAAAAAAACTTTACTTGTTTAGGTCTCTGCATGGGCCCCTTTTTAAAAGGATCACCTAAGGATTATTGTTGAAACCTCCTAAGATGTCTTTTTGAACAATACAAATCATAAAATTAGGTACATTCAATTTATAATAGTTAGAAAACTCTACATGTAGAAGGAGGTCAAAGAATGTGTATTACTAGAGATTTATTTCTACATCAACCTCCAATGGAGATGAAATTCAGGTAGTCAAATGTAAATTGTGAAATGTTTAGACAAGCACAGCCTTAGGATTTGATTTGGTGAATTTTGATTAACTTTCATTATGAATTTTCTGTTGATAGCTGAAGAAGAATTGAACTTTGATTATTCCTAAATAGTTTAGACAAACACAATTTATGGATTTGATTTGGTGCATTTTGATTAACCTTCAATCTTATCTTTTTTTATGACAGTTCAAAAAAAAAGAAGAACTTTGATGTTACACGTTGGCACATGCAACTATCTCGGGTCACACTTGGACAACTTACCCTGCTCAAACTTAAGCATTTTACAATTCAAACACCATTCACACATTGGACAACTCGAAAACACTGAAAATCTGAATTCTTAATTGGCAATATTCAGTTGCCATTAATCATTGTCTTTTAAAGTTGTAGTATTGCTATTCTAATGGTTCATCAAAGAAGTAATGACTAATCCTAGAATTATATCGACAGAAAGAGAGCAAAGAATGGCATGAGAGTTTCAAGAGAACTTTGTGATGGTATTTGAGGCAGCACCGAGCTCACTATTAACATCAAGATGGAAAGGGTATGGTAGTCTAATGTTTTGGAATTCAGTGTGTTTGAGAAGAATTTTGGATACCAGGTCTTTGCGGCTTGGCTGCCTTGCATCCCATTTCAAGCCGTTTCTACCATAATTTTGATCAGAGTGCAGATTGAATCATCATCCTGTTTGACTTGGAAGGAGGATTGCAGGATGCTACGATTCAGAATGTGGTATTTGCTACCATTTATTCAACACTTGGTTTCCAATGTGCTAGTTACAATTTGAATATCTGCATCACAATTTCCATCTTTCAACACATTTTATTGTGTTCGTCATGAAATATATATACTCTAAAAGCCTTGACATCATTTGCAAAATCATGAGCATATCTCATTGCGTTTACCTTATTCAGCCTTCTTGGTTACTTTAGTGATATCTCTTCCCATGTTTCAATTTTACGAAGGTTTATGGTTTTATTTTTAAGAAAAAAATTGCATTGAAATTTTAATTAAATTACTTAGAAAAAAATTTGCTGGCCTAAGTTATTTTCGAAAGAGATTCTTAGGTGAAAATAAAAAAGGCATCTTAAAATTTATAACTCATCAAAGGATATTTCTTTTATGTAAAAAAAAATAAAAGTGTCTTTTCAATGATTTTATTAAAATTATTTTTTAATCTAGTAGTAATTATCAATATTTGTGTAGGAGTTATTGGTTGTTATTATAATGTATAGAGATTTATTAATATATTATAAGGTGAATTTTATAAGCTACTTAGCTATTACATTTTTTAGGATGTGTTCGTTTAGGATTTAGGGTATACTATTTGTAACCGTCCCTAAATTTTTAAGGCAGGTAGGTTTAAAAGTTCCAATAGAAGTTTGCACCACTTCAATACCAAAGAAATAATGCATCATACTAAGATCAGACATTTCAAATTCTGTCATCATCAATTTCTTAAAATTAAAATTTCCAAATATGGATGTATTATTTTTAGTGTAAATTAAATCATCTACATATAAGCAAATAATCAATATTTTTCCTCTATCTTCAATCTTAATAAAAAGATTTCTAAGGGCATTTTTGAAAATCTTCCTTCAAAAAAATAAGTTTCTATACGATTATATCAAGCTCGTGGGGCTTGTTTTAATACATATAGAGTCTTTTTTAATCTATAAACTTTATGCTCATTACCAAATTTCACATAATCAAGAGGTTGATCGATAAATACCTCTTCTTTCAAATCTCCATGGAGAAATGTTGAATTTACATCTAACTGAAAAATAGGCCATGAATTTTGTGCCGCCATCACTTTACCACTCTGATGGTATCAATCCATAGCCTTTCTCCATTTCGATTCTTTAACAACCACTTCGAAAATAGCAGGATCACAATCTGAGAACAAAGCAAAATGTGTAAGACGATCATCACCTTAATCAATTCTAGTCACCTCATAATTAGACATCCATACTGATCTTCTTAGAACACATTGTGGCCTTTGCGATTCTACTTTCATTGGACTTTGATCTATTATAGGAATATTTTGAGAGACTTCCTCATGTTGCTCATCCTCCATAGGTTGTTGTACTTTCTCATCATCATCAAAATCTACTGGGATAGTTTTTTTAACGCCATTTTGATTCCATGGCCAAGTGTCTTTTTCATCAAAAACAACATCAAAACTTATAATGATTTTCTTAGTGCAAGGATTATATAATTTATAAGCTTTTGATGTATTGCTTATACTAAGAAAAATACATTTTTCACCTTTGTTGTCTAGTTTTTTTCTCCTTTCATCTGGAATATGAGCATAAGCGATACATCCGAAAATGATCAATCGTTGATTTTCTTCCACTCCAAGCTTCCTCTGGTGTCATATTTTGAATAGATAATGAGGGACTTCTATTCAATATATGGATGCTCCAATTAACTGCTTCTGGCCAAAAATTGTTAGGAATACCACTTGTCGTCAGAAGGCTTCGCACCATATTCATAATAGTGCAGTTTTTCCTTTCGCATATACCATTCTGTTGGGGTGTGTAAACAGCTGTAAGTTGCCTTTTGATTCCATGATTCTCACAAAAATTTATAAATTCATGTGGGTTATATTCTCCACCACGATCTGTACGTAGAACTTTAATCGAGTTGTCAATTTCTTTGTCGATAAGTAGTTTATAATTTTTGAAAGCAGTAAAGGCTTCGTATTTTTCTTGCAACAAATAAATCCATATTTTGCGACTATAATCATCAATAAAGGTAATTATGCATCTGTTACCTCCATTAGAATGTGATGTTATTGGCCTGCAAATATCTGAATGGACAAGCTCCAATGCCGCCTTTGCTCTTCAAGATTTTCCTTGTGGGAATTGATTATAGTGTTGTTTGCCAACAACACATTCTTCACAAACTTGAGAAGAAGTTGTAATTTGAGGAAGATCGATCACCATATTCTTTTGTTTTAGTGTTTTTAATCTACTAAAATTTAGATGTTCATAGCAAAAGTACCATAATCATGCCTTATCATCAAATTTTTCTGAAAAACATGAATGAGATATAGTATGAAGATAAAGCGGAAACATACGATTGTCTATCATGTTAACTTAAGCAAATTAAACCCAACTTTGCATCTTGAATGCGACAAACTCCTATTTTAATAGCAATTTCATATCCTTTTTCTTGTAGTTGACCCATACTAGGCAAATTAGTCTTTAAATCTGGCACAAAAAGAACATTAGAGATAGTATGGATAGTATCTCTTTTTGTTTGTATGGTTACCTTTCCCTTTTCATAACAGAAATTTTAGAGTTGTCACCAAATTTGACAGAACTGCGAAAGATTTCATCTAGTCAGAAAATGTATCATTCTCTCCACACATGTAGTTGCTGCAGCCTGTATCTAAATATCATACATGTCGTTGAGTTTTCTCTTTCTCATGACATACCATCAAAAGAGACACTTCTTCTTCTTCTACAAAGTTAGTCTGATCTCCATTTTGTTTCTTCAAATTAGTATAACATTCTGATCTATAATGGTCATACCTATGACATCGATAACATTTAACATTGGACTTATTTACTGACTTTGTTTTATTAGTTGTTGAATAATGATCTCCACGTCCTCTTCTTTGAAAATAGTTCTCTTGATGTTGATTTTATTGTTGGTTTCCACGATCGTTGTTGTTTCTACCTCCTCTTCCTCAACCTTTGCCTCTTCCTCGTCTTTTATCACTTCTACAATTTGTAGAGTAATTTTCTGATAAAACCTTCAATGCTTGCTCCTCTTTTTCATATTGATTGATTTTTTGCTTATGAACCAATAATGAACTTTGTAATTCATCAATTGAAAGTAAACTTACATCATTTGCTTCTTCAATGGCGCAGACAACAAAATTAAATTTTGGTGTAATAGATTGAAGAATTTTTTCGATGATGAGAACATCCTCTATCTTGTGGCCAAGGATGTGTATTTTGTTGGTGATTGTCATCGTTCTTAAAAAATATTCTGAAACTGATTCTCCTGATTTCATTCGGAGCATTTCGAACTCTGAACGAAGTGCTTGAAGCTACTGCCTCTTAGCTCTTGTCGTACCTTGGTACTTCTTTTTCATAGAATCCCAGATATTTTTTGCGGTATCCTTGTAGAGAATGATTTACAAGATTGAGTGATCAATAGCTAGGAAAAGATAATTCTTTGCTTTAAGATCTTTCAATTACGCATCTATTAGCGCAACACCTTCTGTCGATTGTGCTACTCCAGAAATCATGACCGTCCAATATTCTTTGGACCTTAAGAAATTCTCATGATGATGCTCTAATGGTCATAGTGACCATCGAATCGAGGAATGGCCGGTTGTACAAAATTTTCAAAAGACATGACTCTCTTCGAACCTCTGCTCTGATACCACTGTTAAGAAAAGAAATACGGAAGTCGTGGACACACAAGGAAGATAAAATTAAAATTTTCAGACACACTTCATTGATAGAGAAGTAGCATATTTATAGGCTAATATATAATACTAATGACCCACTAACTCTACTAACACCTCAATGTTAACTAACTCCACATTACAACGATTTCCTATTATTTCTCATCCACTAATTCAATCACAACCAAATACATTGAAGAGCAATGATACACTATATAAAAAATGTAGCATGAAATTCAACATGACACATTCTATGTAATGGGTCCCACATGATATAGTGGGGTCCATATCCAAGTTGAGTGTGTCATGTTGAATTTATGCTAAATAACATATTTTTTCTACATTGAATATGGACATTTTTATATTCACTTTCATCCCTTATTAAAATTTAATAACTTATCAATCCACTAACATTATTAATTTTATTAACAGATTCAACTCGATCAAACAAATGAATTTGTATCCTTTCATTTTATTCAACAAAATTTCCACATAATTGGGCCCGCATGCACAAAAGTCGGCGACGGCGATCGTCGTCCGAGTTTCCTCCACGAGATGGACGACAGCGGCAGCAAATGTCCACATCAGCCGAGCCCCACCAGTACACGTGGCAGGCACTGAACGACTCGGAGGCCCGCCCAAGTCCCACCTCACCGCCTCGGCGCCGACTGTTGAACGGCCGATAGAGCCCCTGCATGCGCTGCCATGCACCAGCTCTTCTTCTCTCCCCCCTTTATTTAATCAGAACATCTTCAATCGACCAGAACAGAGACACAAGCGGAGCTCGCTTCTGAATTCTTATTGGCAATGCCGATCACCAGCATCGCCGTAGGGACGCCGGCGGAGGCGGTCCACCGGGAAACACTCAAGGCTGCGCTCGCCGAGTTCATCTCCACCCTCATCTTCGTCTTCGCCGGCGAAGGCTCCGGAATGGCTTTTAGTATATAAGCTCCCCCCGCACCTCCTCCTCCATGAATTAGGACCGCGGCTATTAATCAATTAGCTATAATTTATCGTCGTTGGCATGACAGATAAGCTTACAGACGATGGGTCGACGACGCCGGCGGGGTTGGTGGCGGCGTCCCTCGCCCACGGCTTCGCCCTCTTCGTGGCTGTCTCCGTCAGCGCCAACATCTCTGGCGGCCACGTCAACCCGGCCGTCACGTTCGGCGCCTTCCTCGGCGGGAACATCTCTATGCTCCGGGGGATCCTCTACTGGATCGCGCAGTGTCTCGGCTCCGTCGCCGCCTGCCTCCTCCTCAAGTTCGCCACCGGCGGTCTGGTAAATTAAATCCATCATCGCCGACTAAAAAAGAAAGGAAAATTATCAAAACACCTTTAACCTTTAGTAATTTTTTTTAAAAATATTTATTTTAACATCGCGATATATATGTACGTAAATTTGCAGGAGACATCGGCGTTCTCTCTGTCGGCGGGCGTGAGCTCGTGGAATGCGCTGGTGCTGGAGATCGTCATGACGTTCGGGCTGGTCTACACGGTGTACGCGACGGCCGTGGACCCCAAGAAGGGCAACCTCGGCGTCATCGCGCCCATCGCCATCGGCTTCATCGTGGGGGCCAACATCTTGGCCGGGGGCGCCTTTGACGGCGCGTCCATGAACCCAGCCGTCTCTTTCGGCCCGGCGGTGGTCAGCTGGACCTGGACTCACCACTGGGTCTACTGGGCCGGACCGCTCATCGGCGCCGCCATCGCCGCCCTGGTCTACGACGGCGTCTTCATCGGCCAGACCACCCACGAGCAGCTTCCAACTGCGGATTTTTAAGTGATTATTGAAGGAGCATCAATTCAATTCGGATAATTGTTTACGTGTGCAAGCGTTTAGAGGATACCAAATCTGTATCCAACTATATATTGTTTCTTGGTTCAGTATTGTGTGATCTTTTCTGGTGAAATTACCATGCATCAGTTTGCTCATCTGCCCTTCCTCCCCTGCTTAATTCCACATTTATACATGGCAACCATCATAATTCATGGCCGGTTCACAGTTATATCACATTATAAATCCTAAGAACATATGTGTAGGATAGGATTAGATTAATTAGGATGTCATAGTTTAAGCACCCACTCAATGTTAAATTTCATTATCATGATTCCAACATCTCTACTCGAAGCGTTGGCATGGTAGGTCCAATGGCGGCCGTCACACAATGAATCATGCATTTTCAACGGTGTCTCATCATATCTATTCTGTATTCTCTAAAGGTTGGGAAAGCTAGACAATGACAACAACAAAAGGGCAAAAGTTAGATGCATAGGAGAAAGATGAAATTTCAAAATTCTTCCACTCAGTTGCTAATGGCATGAAGCCAAGGGATCTTATATATGCATGTGGAGCACCTATTTTAGATGGTACGGGAGCTGTTTGTGCAGAGGCTAGCTATGTCACAAGGCTAATCATGATCGACAAGGTGAACACTAGGACACAATTTAGAAGGAATTTAAGGGAGGTCAGTTGGATGATTGCTCATGCATATTCTATGAAGATTTGGACTGATCCAACATTTCTTTTTATGGGACTTTCTGGCAAGGACTAGGTTACATTGATGGCATTAGAAGGATGCCGAAGAAGACTTGAGCTCTTGCTAATTGCCAATAAAAGATGTACAATGTTTTCTTCTATAGGTGTACAATAATATATAGTAGAAGACCAAGAATATAGAGAAGACAAGGAGGATTATTTAATTTGTTGACAAACAAACAACTCATTTACAGGCTAATACATAATTTAAAAATGATTTAACTACTACCCCACTAACGATCCTTAATTATAAACATCAATTAACCACTAACTTCTCATCTACTATCCACTAACTCTATAATACATGCATTAATTCATAAGACTATGGTGCGAGGTTGGTTATATGTGATTTGGTGTGTTGCAAATTTTTCAATAGTATTTTGAGATTCATGCACAATTCATTCATGTACCAATAACTAGACATCCTCTTGATGCTTGTCCTATTCCCAAAATGTTCAATTAAACCAAAATCAATAGTTAATATATACCTCGTCTAAGTGTATAAAACCTACTCAATAGTAATTATAATTTGTAAGATTAACCGGACAGTACTCATTGCACGTTGAATGCAGTTGACCCAATGGCATCAGTGTGCACCGTAATGATATCACATCGTATGGGTCCAACCAATATAATGAGCTGTTGCAGCACCCATCAAGTTGCACCAGTTCCACTTGCACAACGATCGATCATGACACAGGCTTAGCTTCAACCCCCTCACTGTGTGTGATCAACTTTGAGAGATCGATAATCTTTTGCCATGTTGTGGACTATACTATTACGGATAAGAAAACAAAGCCCTCTCGCACCCTTATCGCTTCCACAACTATATTTACTGTGCAATCTTCCAAATAAAAAGGCCAATAATAATAGTAATAAGAACTCGTCATCAAGCCAATAAGTCTATGAAAGACGTCTTATATTAATTTACCAGGTCCAGGCTCATTCCTTTCGTCGTCGCTAAGCAATTTAAAGCGCGGTTCAGATTTTAGGGGACATGAAGAATTTGATTCAAGAAAGGAGCATGCACTAATAATATTCCACCGAGTATGGATGGAGGCATGGATCGATCTGTCGCTTTCTTCCTTCAATCACTCCATTTGCATTCATCTACACAACGGCCATCGATCAAAAAGGCATTTGATAGCTCCTTGGAACTTACTTAGAAAAGGCAGCAGCAATTAACCAATATAATTTATCTCTGCTTAAATGCCCAAAAAATTAGAATGGTGACCCAAGAATGTCTTCTTTCCGACTGCAACTACTACACTAAGTACTACTTGCACAGGTATTATATCTACTCCCATTCTCTGAGAATTATAGAACTCCATGAAATTATATATATATATATATATGGTGGCATCCACGTCATGATGCCTCACCGCTTTAATCTATTGCCCACTTGCTTTCTCTTCTTTTCTTTTCTTCTCTTCTCTCCTCTTTTATTGTAATCTCTCCTGCCTTGTGCGTATTCGTATTCTGTCGTGAGGCTGCGGCAGGCACCACACGCTCGGGGTGCGGTTAGCGTGTCAGTGTCACCACGGCAGCACTTCCCACTCACTCGCTTCGATTCCCCCTCCGGCTCGCTTTAGTGCTCCGAGATATTGTTTTATTTCGTCGCCAGTAGAGGGAGAGGCCCGCCTTTTATCATATTCAGCTTTCAAGCTCACTCGACGGCAGCAACTGCGTGATCACTTCTGTCGCGTACGTTGCTATTCTTGATCGATGGAACGTCCCTGAGCGATCCAAACAAGATGCATGATGAGATAAGTGAGGATGTAAGAGAAATTAGGATTTAATAGAGTTATTATAGCTTCTTAATAAGAAAGGCAAAGTCTTTGTTCAAACATCATGGATTAAACAATGTTATCTTGCCTATATAAAAAGAAATAAATCCGTAACTTTCAGCGGCCTCCATCGAGAAAGCGTGATGCGGTACCAGTTCATTGTACCAGGAAAAACATTCCAGAAGAAACCAAATGGCTCCATTAAATTAATTCAACTTGTCTGAACTGAATCGTCTCTCGACTGAATATTCAACAACAAGTTACTGAAACAGTTGTTGGCGTAATTAATTCTCCTGCTGCCTTTTGCCCTTTCGTTCTCTGAAAGAGCTTGCATTCTCCTCCTTTTTCCCTCTGCACAAGTGGCCATTATTTATTACATAACTCAGCTTATGCTTTCGATATTTCATATATTATGTTCAGTGCTCTCCCACTTTTCTACCATTCACAGAAAAAGAAAGCCATTGGATTCCCGTTTGCACCTTTCTCAGAGCTCGCGTAATTATTCGGAGGAGTACAGCTAAATGAAGTAGTACAAGATCTTCTTACAAACCAACCATGACATCAGTGGCTGGCTTGGTGCCTATAAAAGCCTGTGCACGGTAACCGAACGCCTCTCAGTCATTCATCGTAAAGTGCGAGCAGCATCCGGCCAGGAGGGATCAAGAAGCGAGATACAGAGACCTGAATTGTCCGGGATGTCACCTGCCACGGCGACGACAATGCAAAAGATGATGCCGGCGGCGACGAGGAAAGGGCCATGGAGGGAGCAGGAGGACCTCCAACTGGTATGGTTTGTGCGCTTGTTCGGTGAACGTCGTTGGGATTTCTTAGCCGAGGTGTCAGGTTTGAGCGGTGGCGGGGGAAATAGCTAGATAGGCCCCTGATCGGGCCTCACCTAAAGGGTGACACCACCACGTGCTGGTTTAGCCTTAACCTCCATGCCTCCTCCATTTCTTGTAGGCCTTAACAGGACAGGAAAGAGTTGCAGGCTGCGCTGGATCAATTATCTTCATCCCGGCCTCAAACGCGGCCGCATGACCCCCCAAGAAGAACGCCTTGTTCTTGAACTCCATGACAAGTGGGGCAATAGGTTATATTTACGTACTCTCCTTTCTCTTGTGATGTGAAGCAGATTATATCTTGTATCCTTTCTCGTGATGTGATCGAGTATCCCAGTTTTAAACTTGTGCCTGTAGGTGGTCTCGCATTGCTCGGAAGCTTCCCGGGCGCACCGACAACGAGATAAAGAACTACTGGAGGACTTTGATGAGAAAGAAGGCGCAGAGGAGGAATGGGAGTGTCGTCTCTTCGTCGCCTTCATCTTCCTCGTCCGCTTCAAGTAATGTCTCCTCGTCTGTCGATGGATCCCCATCGGAGCTTACAGCGGCGAAGTATTCAACTGGTAGTAATATTCCAACGGGGAGCTCCTTGGATCTCTCAGAGGTCAAAGGTTACACAACGGATCAGATATGGAATGAGATTGCTGCATCGGAATCAGTTAGCAACTTGAGTTTTGATGAGTACAAGGATGGTTCAGCTTGCAGCATGGGCGGCCCTATGGCTTCTCCTCTATGGGAAGATTTGTGGAGAACACACACTGAAGACGTGAGGATGATGAGCTCCATGTCTGACCTCTTCGACTCCAATTGCAAACAGAGTATGGATTCCTAGGAACACTGAACTTAACTATAGCTATCTCTCTTCAGTTCCCTTAATTAGCTGAGACTTTTCGTGGTGAGGCCTCTAATATATCTCTGCAAACTTTAGCTAATCACTGTTAATCCATTCTATGTACTGTATATCTGCAAAGTTTAGCTAATCATCTGTTAATCCATGCTATGTGCTGTAAAAAGGAACTACGTTCAGAAATGTTGCAAGTCATTCTGTGTTGCCGATATTGTTCAGCCAATGTATTGTCTAAGGAGTTGCAACTTACCTTCAGCTGACGATGACAAAAGGCTCTTAGCTTGGAATACAAAAGCAGCTAGCAAAGATCCAAAAACTATGGTAACTAAGAATAGCAGCTGCCAGAGGAGTATGTTTCTAGCTGCTATTGGGCAGTACCAACCTAAGAAATTCAAAAGCTAGATATCGGTTAGATTTTTGTTTGTCAGCTGTTGATTATCTTAATAGTGAAGGATTAACTGATCTAACGCATAGTGCATGAAGGGAGAGTTTAAGGGGGCGTTTGGTACGAGTATTTTCCGTTTTCATTTTCTGTTTTTCAGAAAATGAAAACAGAAAACCTGTTTGGTTGACGTTTTCATTTTTATTTTTTAGAAAATTCATTCTCATTTTCTGGAAAACTGGAAAACGATGTTTCATCGTTTTCTAAAAAATGGAAAATGCGGGGGTTGACAGAAAACGTGAAAACGCGCTTCGCTTCGCTGCCTGGTGTGGGGCTAGAGACTCTTCCTCCGTTGTCGCCTCTGTTCGCCGTCGCCAACATCCAGCCGCCGCCATCTTCAGTTGTCGCCAGCTCGCGAAGAGGAGACAGCAACCGAGCTCCGTCGCCGTCGTACGCTGCCACCCCCTGTTCCGCCACCCCCTACACGAAGACACCGCAGCCCCCTCTGTTCTTCTTCTTCTACCTCTGCTCACCGTCGCAGATTGGCCGTCGCCGTTCGCTGCCCTTCAGCCGCCTGCCGCCTGCCGCCTGCCGCCTGCCTGCGCTCAAGACGCCGCCCACCAACGCCGGAGTCGCCGATGAAATCGGTAAAGGAAACTTTACCGATTAGTTTTAATTAATTGAGTTAATTAATTATTAGATTAATTAGTTAATTAAATCATTAGTTAGTCAATTAGTTTAATAACTATTAGATTGTTAATTAATTGAGGATTAATATGTGTAATTAGGTAATTTGATAAAAGATTAATTGATGAATTGGATTAAGGTTAGTTAATTAATTAAAACTCGTGGGATTAGACAAAGGCTGTTGGATTAATTAAGATAATTAATTAAAACTCTAGATTTTTATTTTAATAAAAAAATAAAAAATATAGAAAATAGTTATCGAACCAAACGCGTTTTTCAATTTTCTTTTCTAGAAAACAGAAAACAGTATATCATACCAAACGCATTTTCTGTTTTCTGAAAACTAGATCAGAAAATGGAAAACTAGAAATAGAAAATGGAAAACAGAAAATGGAAAACATTTTCCAAACCAAACGCCCCCTAAGTTTCGAATATGGATAATGACATATATAGTTTCTTAATATTAATGAGTTATGGATTTTATGATGGATGATCCCAACAGGATAGACTTTGTATACAAATAGGAAGTCAAAATACATTTGGTGAGCGTGTTTGGAATTGTTGACTCTTCTTCGTCCTCTTTTCTCTAATTCCCATTGATACGAAGACTTTGATGGTTGTCCATTTTTACGGAAGACTCCGTTTTATATTCAGAGGGGTTAAAGTATGGCGATCCTTGAATGAGATAACTACGACAACCTCGATCAAGTCTTGAAACTAATTACATATCCACTTTGTATGAGACTGCATGAACACTAGGACAAGTACCAAATAAGTTCCGATGTTAAAAGAGACACGGGGTGAACAAATAATACAAGACCTTGGATCGAACTCTCAAAGGTATCACAATCATCAAGTCATATATACTAAAGCAAATGGATCAATGAATTCTATCGAAGATAGATCTGACAAGAAGCAACCTATCTTCTATCCAGTCAAGGGCGGAGGCAAATAAAACGTTGCCCAAGCTACAGCTCGGATAGCTTTTTTTTTTAAGTCCAATTAATATTTTATTTTCCCTTTTAATAATAGTTTAGGATCCAATTTTTAATTATATAGCCCGGTCAAAATTAGACGATTTCTTCTAGAGTATGGGTTAAAATCCGACTGTTTCTATAGGAAAGAGCAATTTTCTTTACGAAAGTTACATAAAGGGGAAAGGAAACTTAAAAAATAAAATGAAATCCCTAACCCTTCTTTTTCTCACGCATGCGATTTTTTTCTTCTGCCTTATCCGCTTGATTTCTCATTTGCGATTTTTTCTTCCTCTTCACCCACTGAATTTCTTCTTGCTCTTCACGGCTTCACCTATCGACTCCTGCTATTACTATCAGGAGCAATCGATGCCCGACGATCAATCCCTGTTTTTCTCTTTTGTCATTATTCCACTTCACAATTGCTTACAAGTTTTCTCTTCTGTGATTGATGACTGCTATAAAAGATTATGGTCTATGTGACTATTGATTCTTTCAATGCTATTGTGAGACATTTGCTCGTAGAGACAAATATCTTCTTATGATAGACAAACTATTATAAAAAATTAAAACTATTACTGTATGCATATCTTATAAAAATTTATCAGCATCCTTTCACCATTTGACTTTTAATTATTTCCTATTTGCATATCTTGTAAAATTATTTTTACTTGTATGTATGATATGTTGATATTACCTTTTATGCAGTACAAAATATATTTCATTATTTCTGTCTATAATTTAACAGCAATGAGATTTTATTTTGCAATTACATTATTATGATTATCATGGTACAATCCTCAATCTAACCTAAGCCTTTTTTTTCCAATTAGGACCTGCATTATTGCTAATGATCAACTTATTGTCGTTGGTGGTCAAGAGGGTGATTTTATAGCTAAACCTGGATCATCAATTTCAAGTGTGTCTGAAGAAGTGAAGTTAGTTACATTCTTAAGTCAGTACTTAAAAAAAAATCATTGTAAACTATTATTTGTATTCAATAGGAATATCCAATATAGGTATTGATGAAAGTGTCTGATGTGATTGTTTTTAATTGAATTTTACATGTAATTAAGAAAAATACCTAATGAATTTTACATGTGATCTAGAAAAATACCTAATGCCTAGTTAGAGTGTAAATGTTAGACGTAGGCTCAAAAGGAAAGATGGCTTCAAGTATTAAAGATTATATGATCATTTAATATTTATTTAATTTTATAAACTTTGATGTATTTTATTCAAAATCATGCCTAAAATGGTGGGATTGAATTTATTGGCATGATATTCACGTTGCAACACTTATATTATGGTGTTCCATGTTTTTCATCTAGCAGCTTCTTTCTTAGCAGTCATTTAGTTTAACACTCTTATTTTCATATTCCTCAAATTATATCCTTGCTTATCCAAGTTGTGTACAATGATGTCTGTATGCTTGATAATGACATAAAAGGTAAGAAACTTTTGCCCATGCTCAAATGGGCAGATTCTAACATAGAGCATGCATGGGTTAATGTTGTTGGGTTGCAAGGGTGCAAACATAGTCCCACATCTAAAATACATGAAAAAGATCATGTAATTAAAAGGATGGAAAGTATCTCCATTGGTATGAGGTCTTTTGGGGAGAGCCCAGGAACAAAGTCATGAGAGCTTAGGCCCAAAGTGGACAATATCATGTCATTGTGGAGATATTTTGATTCCATCGGTACTAACAAGTGGTATCAGAGCGAGATCGCTCTTCACCGGACTAACCGCCGGATGAGCCATGATCCAGATCTAACCATGTGGTTTGAACCTTAAACAAAGAAAGTGAGTGCTCCCGTGTCTGAATCAAGAGGACCAGACACCAGGTGAGAAGTTCTAATAGGTCGGGTCGACCGAGAGGCAAAAAGTCCTAGTTGCGACTAGGTGGGAAGTCCTAGTAGGTCGGGTGGACCGAGGGGTAAAAAGTCCTAGCTGCGGCTAGGTGGGAAGTCCTAGTAGGTCGGGTGGACCGAGGGGCAAAAAGTTCTGATGGATCGAGGATTCAGACATCAAAAACGACATTGAAGGGGGCCTGTGGTCCTTTGTTTGAGGGGGAGATTGTTGAGTTGCAAGGGTGCAAACATAGTCCCACATCTAAAGTACATGGAAAAGATCATGTGGTTAAAAGGATGGAAAATATCTCCATTGGTATGAGGCCTTTTGGGGAGAGTCCAAGAACAAAGACATGAGAGCTTAGGTCCAAAGTAGACAATATCATGCTATTGTGGAGATATTTTGATTCCATCGGTACTAACAAAGATAAACAATTCAATTATAATTGTTGGAGATACAATAGAAAAGCATCCTATAATAAAAAAGATAGTGTTAATTGGAAAAGTATTTCGGTTCAATTTGGATAAATTTGTAAGAATTTTTTTCTTTTACATAAAAATTAATTTTGTGGAGAAATTTATTATTTGTTAACTATTTATTTAGATTCTGTATTAAATGAATGTTAACTATTCTCTTAGCTGCCTAATCATTTTTATTTGATTTCTCTATTTGATGCATGAAAAGAAAATGCAAATCATACTGATACATTAATGCAACCAAATTTTCTTTTTGAAAGAAACGCAAATAAGTGTATAGGACTACACGATGCACTTTCATATTTATTGATTATCAATCTTGTTAATTGACCCATCTAGTACTAGCCTAAACCTAACTTGCTATAAACACTAGATCTTTACCATCTACTTATCTCAAGCAAACAATTTGTATGATCTTCATAATATACTGTCACTCCTAATTGACTCGGAAAGCAGTAAAGCTTTGCTTCTTTTTTTCTTTCTTTTTTGTATCGTGAAGTTCTACAGAGAAGAGCAATACATCTTATTTTATTAAAAAAAATAGATGTTATCAAAATTGCAAAAAGATAAGGTTTAGTGATCAAATAAAATTGACCTAGTTGAAAAGAATCAAGCAGATCAGGAAGCAAGGAACTAATTGATGTTTATTGATCCAATTAAGAATTACTAACAGACCATATACCTAGTATTAGCTTTTTTTCATCGTATTCATTACATAGCCAGAGCATATTGTTGGCATGCCGCATGATATATATACCCACCCAAGGGCGTAGCCACATGTTATCCTGTGTTATCTTGCATTAGTTTGAGAACCGACAACGGCCAATGATGTTGAGAAGGAGGATGCCGCCCCCGGGGCATAGGTGAGTTGGTTACGACGCAGCAGACTTGCAGAAAAGGACAAGGGTTCGAATCCTGACGAAGTCAGGCAATACCCTCCTGCGTCGTAATCAACTGCACTTTCTCGATTTACCTCCTCACAGATGGTCGTGGGACCGACCGTGTGGGGCCGCTAAGGTGGCGGATCCACCTTTTTTGCAGAAGAAAAGGAGGATGCCAAGTGAGTCAGTGGCGGAGAAAAGAAGACAGCTTGAGGAGGAGAATGTCAAGTGAGTTAATGGTTAGAGAAAGGAAGATAGGTTAGGGTCCAAGATCAACTCGGGTAGATCAACCGTCCTAGCTCCGTCATTGTATCCAATTGATCAAAATTAATCGATTGTGGTTACTTTTATCGATTCATCCCTTCCTTTGATTTCGGATTGGATCATGTGTATTTTAACAAGTTACATAACAATACATTTGTGAATTATGGTATGAGACATCAAATGGATTAAAAGTACTCGAGACAAGATTTTTGAATATTGGAAGTTCTTGAAGCGTGGCTTCTAAGCGAGGACCACTTTGAGGATAGAAAGTCTTGACGACATGACATAGAGTCTTGGGCAATCTAATGAAGTTCTGAAAGACTGAATTGTGTTGTGAGAAATTGTGCAATTTATAACCTCTAAATTCACGTTTTTTTAGCAACTGTAAATATATGCCTCGTGGAAAGCCAAGGGACAAGGGTTTCTTGCTTATGACCTCAACCAAGGGGCAAGGGTTTCTTGCTTATGAAGCCATAAGCAAGACACTTTGTTGAATCAAATAAAACTTGAGTTGATTGATCAGTCAACTAAAATGCCCTTAATGCTAATAGAATGCTCCTATCGAGCTTGAATCAATTGAAAAAGAGATTCAGCTGATCGAACAAGATTTAAATCGGCAAAGCTACTAGTAAGATCATATCAACGACTCTTTGTATAAGCAACGAGTGTGTTTCTTTTCGATAACCTTGCACACGAATATCGTACCAGTATTCTTGTTTTATATGATCAAGATAAATGAGACAATTGTCAGAAGGATTCTTCCACAAGCTCAGCAACATCTTCTTATTCTTATAAAAAGTTCTATCTTATAAAAAAGATATATTTTCTCTATAGAGTTTCTTTTGCCTCATCTAAAGAGACTTTTGATAGTGAGACTGTGCATGAGTTTAATCTAGCTAATGGATCCCAAACAATGGAGTAGAACCAAGGATCAGAACCACATAAAAGATCTAATTAGGATCAATTTAAGAAATTGCTAATTTATATATATTAATTACATTGATTAAAACATTAATTAAAAGTTTATGCTATAATTATTAAACAAAATTTAAAATCGACGCTATATGTTGTAATTTATATATTCTCATTCACGTACTTGTATTTTTGTGATCCATTTCCATATGAACAATGCAAGAAATCAAAATAAATTTCAAACGAGATAATCAAATGTTTTGACAAGAGGCAAAATGCCTGTAACAAAAGATAATGCTTTGTGAGTACTCATAAAACTAAACAACGAACTTAAACAATGCAAGAAAGGAATTCAAAGTTTTCCATGGTAGATGCATATTATGTAATATCTTAATCTATTTTGTATATGAATCACCGTCATTTTATTACAATAGATGTAATTTTAGACATGATGAAGTATTTGAAAATGAATTTGTACAATAATAAAAACATCATTGAGCCTTAAAGGCTTAACATATTGTTAACTAATGACAGCATTCTAAATTAGTTCAACATAAAATATCATGAACTACTAAGAGAATATAAATTTAAATAAATGAACAATCACTTATTCAAACTTAAGCATTTTCTTGACAATTAAGACTGATAAATGAACGCATTTTCTCATTGGATGAATACATATGATGTTCATTGTTTAAACCAATGATCTAAATGTACCTTGCCAAATCATTTCCTCAAGTTGTAAATGCAAATCATTTTCTAAAGTTCTGGAACAATAATAATCTACACCAAAGTGAGATCACATGACATGATTGTTTTTTATTTGGAATTTCAAGATTTCCTATAAATTCAACAAACTGTCAGTGCTAAAGGAGAGTTAAATAAGGGGCTAAAAGAGTTGTTCTGCATGAAATTGCGAGTGCACTATTTGGAGGTGACATATCATCCTCAATATATAAAACCATAAGATGAGAAATGCTCTATATGCTGAGTAAATGTTATTAAGTCATATAGTCCCACAACTCATCGATAAGTGACAATCAAAAGTAGAATTCTTGATAACTTTCAGTGATTGAAATCTAAAACTATAATCATGCTGCACTTGATACTATAAACTGATTGCTTTCCCATCATTTAAAAAAAAATGAGTTGGCTTCTGGAAATCCAATTAGGATGATAAACAAGATAAAGATAATATCACGCTTCCTTAATACCTGATTCCACCTTAAACAGTCAAGACAAAAGGTGGGGCATCAGTTCTTGGGCCAGCAATAGTTCTGTAAATGTAGAGTTTTTCGACATGGCAATCATCAGGCCATGACTCCAACGACCCTCCTCCATTCTCATCAATAACCTCCACGTTAAGCCGTGGCATCTTCTTAGCTAATAATCTGCATGCCCCCAGTGTCACAGAGCATGATGACATCCAAAGGGATCGCATTGCCTCCAGTTTATCTGCATTGTCTAACAATGCCTTATCCCCAAACGGGCAATCCCTAATTTCCAGCTTGCGTAATTTCTTACAACCAGATAGAATGTAATGAAGACCTGCATCAGTATCACCAGCAAAGGCAACTGAGAGCATCTCAAGACGATTTGCTGAGGCCCCAATAGTTTTGAACACACGATCAGTAAGAAGACCAGATATGGAGAGACGTCGGAGGTCCTTGCACAATTCAACAATAGCTCCAAAGCCAGCATCTAGAGGCTCTTGAGTAATATAATCAGGTGTGTAAGGCTCAATGATGCAGAGCCGGAAGCATGTGAGATTGGGGCAATTATTAGCAATAGCAAGGAGGGCAGAATTAGTCATCTGACGGCAAAAATAGAGAACAGACTCAAGCATTACACAACCAGAGGAGACGGCAAGAAGGCCATATTGTGTGAGATAGACAGGTTGTGCCAAACCATGTGGATCAGAAGGAAATATTCGCAATTCTCGGAGGAGTTTGCAAGATGATGCCACAGCAATAAGCCCATCATCCTCGATTAAGTCCATAGCCTGGCAAAGCATGTCCCTTGTTAATATGCATTCACAAACAGAAGCACAACATAGTATCAGGGAAATAAAACAATCATATAGACCTTTTTGTGAGTAGTAACAGTTCTACTAATAAAATTCATTCCTGTAGCAAAAAATAAAACCAACAATAACAATTTAAGACTCTGCCAATAGTGAATTGCATGAAAAGATATACAGAGAGAAAAGACAAGCTATCAATAAGGAATAAAAAACCATGCATATGTAAAAGTGAGACCCTATCACTTGAATAGCTGGATAGCATATTCAAAAGATGCAATTGCTCCAAATGAAGAAAATGATATAAATTAGACAAGGCCATGAAGATATACCCATAGCTGTTGAAGATTTTTACACCGGCTAACTACTTTTGAGAGCTCTGGTGTTTGTATGCTAGAATCACAGAGATGTAGTGCTGTAAGACCTTCACAAATTGAATATATTGCTGGTAAGTATAATGGTCCGGCTTCCCATATACCAGATAGGTTCTTCAGATGTTTTAAGTGAGCAAAAGCAGATTCAAGCTTGGAGAAAAGTCCTGGATGACCTTCTCCTATGAGCATGCCAATTCCAAGGTCTACCAGCTGTGGAGCCCTGTGTAGAAGGCCAACAAGTTTTTCTAGAGGAGTGACATGATTGAGTCTGAGGGTCTTGAGATTGGGACATCTGCTAATGAGGCGCTCAAGAATAGATACATTCATCTCACCATCCAGGCATGCAATGTTGAGAGTTACCAGGGAAGTAAAGGATTCTGGAAAATGAGATATCCAGTTTATACAATTCTCCTCCACTTCATTTTCATGTAGATCAAGTGCCTTCAGATTCCTGTTGGGGAGGAAAAAAAATCACCATAATCAATCCAAGCAGCAAAAGGATACTAGTTAGCAAAAGTAGGAGTAAATCCTATCAAGTTTTCATTTGCTGAACAATGTTAAGAGAATTGGCTATCAATATGTTCAAGATAATGGTCACATGTGGACATAATCTTTTAACATAAAATCAAATATCTAATTAAGCTTAGGAAAATTCTTTTCCCTTGCCAATTTAAATCAGCTAGGCTGGAGAACTTTGACAAACACTTTAACATTGAGAAGACAGCTAAATGGTCACTGATTGAGAATCATGTTCACTTTCAGTAAACTTTCACACAATATTAAAGATGGAGTGTCTCCACCAACTTCTGGAGCAACTCAATGGATAGTTTACAGTTTAGGCAAATAATGAAGATGCTGATTTTTGTCAGTAGATGCTAAATCTATATTCTGATGCATAGTAAAATTTGATCGCCTCTAATTTTTGTCTCATATATTACTATTCTTGAGATTAATGGGTTTTAAATCATGGTGCACTTCAGCAACACCTAGTCAAGAAAGTCACCTGATAGCAGTTTTCCCAGCAATTGGTTCTGACAATCTTTTATTTCATTGAAATCTTTTATAGTTTTCATAAATCATCTCCACAAACAAGCACATTCTCGCTAAAAGAGCACATCAAAGCAGTCAAATCATTGGCAATGTTATTGTCTAGACTGGATGAAGCAAGAAGATAGGGATCCAGTATTCTAACAAATGCTGGTTTAACACCCTGTCTGCGGCATCTCTATAATTATTATCATTATCTGAATCATTACAATTAAACCTGCCAAAGCCAATCCCAAGCCCAGTTGAAAAAGGGCAAGGGTTGCGTGTTAGGTTGCCAACCAGCTAGACTTTCAAGTAATGTTCAATAAAAAAAAAATGAAAAATCTGAATCATTACAATTGAAAACATTGATAAAAAGCATAACTATCTTTTATAATACTGACAATTTTGCTTAAAGTGCGAGGTTAACACGAACTCCCTTGCTGTTTCATTCAATTTACTACATATTGCACATGTATTTCATGCCTTTGATTTTAACATGTTTCAACCATGAAAAGCTACGAAGTTGACAACAGAAAACTATCTCATAAATATACAAGTTACATAGGATTAAGATGGGATTACAAGAGAGTTCTACAGTTGATTGAGAAGCATAATAATAATAATATGTTTTTCATGAAAGAAAATTCATAAAACATCAAAACCTCTAGTCTCTTAATCAAGCACCAAACAACTAAACTGAGGATATGTAATACTAAGTTTTGGTGGATAAAATACACAAATTACCACATAAGTAAGGTTACCTATCCATCAGAGTCAATACAAACCAACAACAAGCTCCTTGAATTTAAAGAATAGAAAAGATGCCTATAAAGGGACAAAAATAACATAAATCTGAAAGGGGAGAATGAATGGTTTCCCCCTCAAAACCAAGGGAAAAATATCTCTGTACAAAGCAACTCATAGTAACAATGTGGAGTTGACTCGTTTCAGGTAATCAAGCTAATGGATCCGAATAACCAGAATATTAGACGTCAGTTAAAAAGTAGATAGAACTAAAAATTTAAATTAGGAACTAAAAATAAGAAGGGTCAAATTTGATGTAACACCAACTGATCTTTCTAGAATTAGAATACCAAATTATAACTCCAAGGCCAGAAATGAAAGTCAAAGTGAAAATAAAGAGAAGTAGGCAGGCACAAGAAAAGAAATAGAGACTCCGACCTGCAGTTGGCCGCAACGGAGGCCAGTCCGGCAGTGCTGAACCCTTCGCAGGAGGCTAGAGACAGAACCCTAAAGTTCTTAAAGGACCGGGCAGCAATCTCGAGGCAATCGTCAGAGACCACCATTCGCTTGAGGCGAAGCTCCTCGAGAAGCGGCCACCCCTTGGCCATCGACTGGATCCACCTCCCCGCCCCGCCGCCCCAGTCGGTGATCGTTAGGTTGAAATCCGCGAAATGCGGCTTCCCCTTGATGGTCGCCGCCCTGACCTCCGGGAATCGCCGCACCGCCGCGGCCGGCTCCACCGCGTAGCAGTTCCCCACGAAAATCTTCCGCCTCGACAGCCGTTCTATCCGGTGCCAGGAGCGACAGACCAGGGCAACGGCATTGCGGTCGGCGTCGGTCGGGAGGAAAGAGAAAGTATGCTCCCATACCTCGTCGGGGAAGGCGGCCACCCAAGAGAAAGCCCTGTCCATCCCGGGCAACAGATCTGCGGCGAGCCACCGGTGCCGTCAGAAGGAGAAGGGCATGATGAGGAAAGGGACGGAGAGTAAAAGAAGCGTGATTGGGATTTGACGCGAGCTCGGATCTGGAGATGGGAAGGCCAATGCCTGCGGGACCACGGCCAGAGAGAGTTGTGGACCGTCCTTATCCATATGCTGCGGGCCCCTCGACTCGACCAGACGGCGTACGTATGCGCAGAAACTCAGATCCGTCAAGGGAACGTTACGGGAAACAGGAAACTGGAAACATGAACCTTTTGTTTCGTTTTTCGGAATTACCAAAACACCACTCTTTTATTAGTATCAAAACTATCTCACCTCCTAAAATCGATTAAACCAAAGAAATTGATTCAACTGATCAAATTTAATTTGATTCGATTAATTTAAAATTTTAATTATTTTTTTTAAAAATTAATTAATTTAATTTGATTTTGATTTTAAATTTTCTTATTCGATTAAATTGAATAAATCAAATTATTCAAATTAAAAAAAATAATTTATAAATTTTAAATAAATAAATTTATAAATTCCTAATTAATTAATAAAATTTTTATAATATTTAAAAAATTTAATTAATTCAGTTAAAAATCAAATTAACCAATAAAATATCAATTCGATTTGTTCAATTTTTATTAAAAAATTCAATCGATTCGATTGGTTCAAAAAAATTAATTTATTCAATTTTTAATTTATTCAATTCGATTTGAATTTAATCGAATACTCACCCTTATCGCCAAGCTTCATACCAAAAATAAATTTGAAGATCAAAGTTATTATTTGGTTGAGAAGTGCATAGAGATAACTTGTTGTGTTATGTACAACAAATAATTATAATTTACATATAAACTCCATTAAAAAGGAAATGTTTTCTCTATTTTATTCACCAATAAATCCGTGCTAATTGGAAAAAAAAATTGACTGAGAAAGAAGCAATAATGGAGCTGAAAATCAATGATTCCTAAATCAAGAGGACAATGGAATGGAGATATCACTATCCTTCATGAAAAAGATGACAAAAAATAATACAAAATTATATATTTTTATGCCAATACTTCACGATATATAAATTTAGCTTCATCATAAAGGAAACAAATCATATTTATCCATCGTCAATAAGGTATAGCTAACTACAACCGTCTGGCAGCCAAAACTTCGGAGTTATGAATCATTAACATACTTAGAAAGGAGAAATTTGTTGGAGTGATGATTCTCGAGGAGTGAGGAGTCTGACGTTCATCTTGATCTACCCATCATTGATGTTATATTATTTCCTCTTCCTGATCAAAAGCGAGAACACCAATGTTAGACAAAGATGCTTGAGGAAGAAAAGTTGAAGCAATTTTATGATTTAGCTTGCACACAGGCCAATATTCATAGCAGATAATAAGCAAAAGATCCTAGGTCTCTATATTTTACCCTTCTACTTTAATGGAAAGATTTATGTTAAGAACATTGATAAGATAATAAACAGCAATAGCTCAGCAATCTAAAGTAACCTGCTCCCTTTAGCTCTTGGAACAAGCAGACCCCTTTTCTCCAGACTTTTGTATCGATCCTTCACAAGAGTACAACAGCCCTGTAAATCAAAATTTCAAATTACATTTAATATGATACAAAGATTTGATTTAAACAAGCTTCAAACTGAAGTTGCTCACCTTCAGCTTCCTAAGGGATCCAGAAATCTCCTCTGTTAAAAGAACTTGAACAGGGGCTGGCTCAAATCTATCATATGGTAGAAAAGACACAAAAATTAGAATGAATTGATGCTTCGTAAACACAAAAAACCGTTTTTGTTCTTTGGATCAAATATATGCATCTTGGTCTGATATATACCAAATAAGGTATATTACATCGTCAAATGACTGATTGCTACTTCAATGCTGGTTTACTCAATAATTATAACATCAATGCCTTCACAAACTTAAAAAGCCAAAAGCTAATTACATCCCCAACATCAAACAAGATGCTCTAATGTTGAATCCCTCAGGGGTATGATATATAACAATTAAATGTGTATGTTTCATGAGAGATATCGTTAAAATTCAATCCTAGATATATCAATACAAAAACATTTCGTGCATTAGCTAGACAATCACATCGCGTCATAATTTCAGAAAAAACCTGCTCATATGGCCATGGCTGAAGAGATAGAAAAAGAAGTTGCTTGCCAATAAGAGTTTTAATATTTTACCTAAACAAAATAACAATAGATCATTTGGATTTATGACAAAAATATATTTTCCCCTGTTGGAAATACCCATGTAGAACTATCGGTAGTCTGAGTAATGCTGGACATTCTTGACATATTAAAGCTACCAACAGCCATTGAATGCATACCAGAACATCATGTTCTTTGATCAACATTAATGATTCAAGTGAAGAAAATTCAGAGACAAGAAACAAGTTTTAGGACATTACTTGTGCTTTCCTAGACGAGGTGGTGCAGATTTCAGTCTCTCCTGCTTAGCCACAGTGCGCCTTATCAGTCTTCTTTTCTTCTCTTCATCCTCTTTAGTTATTTCTGTCATTATATCTGGTAAACTGTTGAGCAAATGTAGCCGTTAAGCTTGAACATGAAAGGAACCAGAGGATCATTTGTCAATGAGAATGCTTTTAGTTACCTATCAATTTCCTTGGAAAGTTTGCTCATCTTCTCCGCTTGTTGTTCTGCTTTTAGCTGCTCCTTGCGCCTGGCTCTTCGATTTAGTTCCACACGAGTTACCCTCTTTATTTTTGACTTTCTGTTGCAAAATAAAGAAAATTTAACTCCTAATTGAGACAATTAACACAGCAGATTTCAAGAAAGTTAATCGAGCAACAATCTTCATCAGAGCCTTTTGCCAAGGTCTTAAGAATTGGTAGAGATAACTATGATAATATCAAAGACATACTGTATTCCATGGAAATATTAAAGGGTTTCCTACAGGAAAGAAATTAAACTTGCCAACCTTATCAAACAAAAATAGATTCTACTTAAAATCAAAAAATTCCAAAGTAGCACTTGAAATGGAAAAATTATATTCCTCTGTACGTATATTTATTATTCAACTGTGTAAAAAATTACATGTAAATCCCTAGTATTATATGGTATTTACATTTAGGTTAATAGGCCTGTTAGCCAGTTGCAAGAAGGGAATAGAAGAAAAGTCAGCATCATTGATTGGATAAGGCAGGGTAGATGTCAATTGAGTAAGCGCTTAGACATATTTCAAGATCTATTCTCGAAACAAGTCTTGAACTCATTCTCTTACTCACTGAATTTTATTTCACCCGCTTTTTTAGATGCGACAACACAGGAGCAAGAGCTTTTTTGATATATTCAATTTTAAGACCCAATGAGGATTTGGTTAGTGTTGGTTATATTTATTAGAAGTTGGTTATATTTATTAGAATAAATCTCCTAGAATAGGTCCATAAACCTCCTATATAAAGAGGGGCTTGTATCTCTTAATGGAATAAGATTTCTTAAGTTATTTTGGTAACATGGTATCAGAGCCTAATTAATTAGGGTTAGGGGTCGGCGGCGCCGATTATTTTTCGTTTTCTCTCGCGCTCCTCGCGATCGCGATTCTGCCGCCTGCCGCTCGTGCCCGTCGCCGCTACCATCGGTTCCTCTTCCAACCACGCGGAGTTGCCTTCCTTCCAGGTCACGACTGCAGATCTCTTCGCCTTTGCTTGTTCTTGCTCGTCGCCTTAGGGTTCGCGGAGGCAGTGATTTTATCGAAATCGTTTGAGTCGGTCGGCGAACCAAACTTGTCGTCGTCTTCGCGAGAACAAGGAGCATCGATC
>NC_133862.1:11277682-11283977 GCF_044706935.1 Curcuma longa | reverse complement strand
GCTAACTATTAGATTTCTTTAATTAAATTAATTGTTTTTCTTTTTTCAACGGAATTCAACTTAAAAAAAAAAAGAGCAGAGCAAAAGTAGATAACTTAGGTGATGGATTCACACAACTTAACAGTACACACAACATACCAACGAGGCTACGTACGCACCATGCATGTAGCTAGTTATATTATATTTATGCCTCGCTTCATTTTATTTATTTAATAACTAGCTAGCGATCCATGCATGGTTCATGGTGAAGCCAACTAAGTTTTAGTCACCATGGCGATCTTCTTCCTGTTCTTGGGTTCCTCAGGGATGGTCCATCTATCGGGGCCGTAGATGATGACGTGGCCGTCGCCCTGCACGGCGAGGATGTACTTGCCCTCAGGACCGTTGATGGGGATGTCCCAAATGACTATGGGTATGCCGTTTTCATTCAAACCTCTGATGAGGAAGCGTCCGTTGTCCAGCAAAAGGGCGGAGCAGTTTGTGGCTAGGTCGGCTGTGTTGGAGGACCATATGGACTTGTCGTTGTGGTACAACGTCAAGTTGCAGTCGGACTTCATGATGAAGGTAAACTCGCCTTCGGTGAGGAATTTGCCGGTTTCCAGCGTCTCGCCACTAATGAGAGTATTTTTCAGCGTGCACCATGGAGAAAGGCAGGAGGAGGCCGAGGAGGACAGCAGAGAGCATGACGAAGGCAGCCATGGTTAAGCTATGGATATGATCACTCACTTAATTCAGTCAAGTGATTGCTTGATTACTATCGTGCAAGACCCATCTATTTATACACGAGGAGGCGGCAAATTTACGGGATTTAAAACTCAAAAACGACACTACACGTACCTAATTTGTATGGGAACGTTATCCTGCCAACTCATCCACGTTATTTAATGGACAACGCGCCATAATCGTGCTTAAATTAACGTGGATGGACAATAAGTCATATTATAACCTGCGCGTACGTCTCTTTTGAGTGGCCGGCTGTGATCAACTATATATTATTCCGGATGCATGCCCGGCCAGAATAATACAGTAAGAACGTTATTCTACCAACTCATCCACGTTGTTTGGTGGACAATAAACCATAATCATATCGTGCTTAAATTTTCAAATACTTAATTATCCTACCAACTCATCCACCTTGTATGGTGGACAACATATCATAATCGTGCTTAAATTTCCAAATACTTTATTCGTGGAGAACTATGAGCAATCGAATTTAAATTGCAGCGGATCCGTCAACTTAATTGTTAGTTACTCATCCCTATGATATTTTCCACATGATCGATCGATTTCGACCGTCCATTGTATTGACTCGCTGAGTTGCAAAATCGTGTGTAAATCTAGACGACAATTTACGGATTGGCCGGTGATCGGATTCGGATCCAGGATTCAAGGAAAATAAATAAATGGGGCCCGTATATTTCTTTTGTAAAAAGATGGAATCTGTAAATTGTGCGGTCTCAGACGATCAGTCTCACAATTATATGTGAAAAGGTATATCAAAAAATTATAATTGGTCACGATGTAAATGTAAAAAAAGTATTATTTTATTATGGAACCCATATATTTTTGCACGTGGCTGAAGTGGGGATCTTATCTGCAACTTAGCCACACATAGAGTTTGATTTTAATATTTGAACAGTTAAAAAAATAAAATAATTTAAATGCTAACTAAAATTACAAATCTTAAACATTTTCATCTTCAAATTATATATATTTTTTATATTTTAGATAATCAAATTTAGTCCGATCAATTATAAAGATATAGACAACTTTCTCATCTAATGTAAATATCGAATTTCGAGGCATAGCTAAGTTGTTATGACGAAATAGAGTTGCAAAAAAGATAAAGATTCGAATCTCAACGAAGTCGAACAATACACTCCTTCGTTGTGACCAGCAAAAGAAGATAAGGGTTCGAATCTTCAGCGAAGTCGAGCAATACATTCCTTCGTTGTGACCAACTGTAATTTCTTGATTTATCTCCTCGCAGATGATCGTGGAACCGATCGTGTAGAACCGCTGAGGTGATGAATTTCACCTTTTGTAAAAAAAGTAAATATCGAATAAAGTAAAAAATATAACTTATATATTTAGAGAAAATATGTAAAAAAAATATAACCTAAATATTTAGAGAAAATATGTGAAAAAATAGGAAACTTAAATCATGTACGCGTCTATAAAAAGTTAATTCAAAATGAAAAATATGAATAACACACATAAAGTGTAATAAACAAAAAGACACTCCAAATAAAAATAGGATTTTAGGGATGGATTTTTGTGATAAATTTTTTTCATCTTAAATTTGCAACAGTTTTTGTGACTAACTTATTAATAATCGATTAATAAATAGTAATAATTAATTATTACTGTAATAAATGGAAAATTAATGAATCGATCGAGTTGATAAGTCGATTAGACAAACAGAAAGTTTAGAAGTCAAGATATATGTGAGTTTTAATTTTACAAATAACATAAATTTTTGATATAGAAATATACTCAAAGACAGCTTAATTATGAGTCATCCGTACTTTTCTTCTGCAAATTGTTAGAGATTTTCTCTTTCCTTAGTTCACGATTGATATGCTCTCATATGTATTTACTATACTGACATTTAAAAAACATGCACTTCAGCTTATCTCCTATTCATTGCTACCTAAATCACAATCATCAATTTTCAATAATTTTTTTTGTCTTTTGTTAATAACTTTTCTATATGCTTTATCGATATGAACGGTTAGAAATATATAAGTCCATTTCCTATAGAACCTAAGGCTAATAAGGGGCATTTATTGGCTAGTTTTGTCATACTCTACCAATCAATGATAAATTATTTACTTTGATTATCTACTTAAAATACCAAAATGTTAGTTTGCACTATATCAGAATCAAATGCTCAAGAACCATTCCCAATGCCTAGATAATAAACATAATCACTTCATATATTTTTATTTATTTTGATATTAGTCCCCACTAGGTTGACTACGTCACACCTAGCCCAAGTTACTTTCTTATCATGTGGATTTAAGTTACTTGTACTTAATCCAAATCGATTCGTTTACTGCTTCACAAGCTGCAATTGTATCTTATTTGAAACACTTTCAACTTATTACATCATAATTTAAATGAATATGTACCCAGACTGAGACTCAGAATCATTCTGATCTATCTGGTAGCTAGCATCAGTATACCCCCGTGTAACTATATCATCTTCTCTATGTACCAAGATCAAATTCTTATTTCCTTGCAAGTACTTTAAGAATTATCTTGACAGTCACCTAATGATCCATTCCTGGATCTGATCGGTATTTGCTCATGACATTCAGAGCATACGATACATCGGACCTCGTACACATCATAACATACATGATTGATCCAATTACCGAAGCATAAGGAAACATACTCATGTAAATCCTCTCGTCTCTTATATGTGGACACGTAGACTTCGAAAAGTGAATCTTTCTCGGATTCAAGCATGCTAAGCCCCTTTTAGCATATTGTCTATTTATATAGACTACGAAAGACCAAACAACCTTTCGATCTATCTCTATAGATCTTAATCGCAGAGATTTAGGTCGCTTCTCTCATGTCTTTCATGAAGAACATTTTACTAACCATCGTTTGACTGCAGAACAGACATATCATTTCCTTTTATTAATATGTTATCAACATATAATTTTAGGAATACAATCGCACTCCCACTAACCTCTTTATATACAAAGAGTTCGTCAAATTTTGTGAGAAATCAAACTATTTGATTGCCTCATCAAAATGAATATTCCACCAAGTTTCAGACTTGGCTTTAATGAAATCTATTTCTGACTTCATGGTTGTTAACCATTTATCCCTTTCTGAACTTTTCAGAACTTCTTTGTAATCAGTAGTTTCCTCGTGCTTGATGAGTAACACGTCATCTGATTCACTTATGAGAAATTCATATTTCTCTGGAATAATACATGTCCTACTTGATCTATGAAGAGGTTGTGTCTCCAAAGGTTCAGCCGATGACTCATCACTATGAGTAATCAGTTGTGGTTCTTGACTAGGTGTCTCGTGTCTATTTTAGTCTTTTGAACTTTATGAAATTCTAACTCTGCTCCCATTGATTCCTGCAAGAGAACCTCTTTCAGGAATACGATATGACGTGAAACAAACGCTTTTGTTTTACGAGAGAATAAAATTGGTAATCCCTCGTTTCCTTAGGATATCCAATAGACATTTATCAGATTTAGCCTCTAACTGATCTGATGCAATCCTCTTCACGTAAATAGGACAACCTCGTATCTTCAAATAAGATAAGCAAGGTTTTACTACTCCATATCTCATATGGAATAGCAGAGATTACCTTGGTCGAGACTTTGTTTAACAAGTAAACGATATTTGTCTCAAGTGCGCTGCCTAAAATGTTCTGGTAAAATTTGCATGATTATCATTAACCTCACCATGCCCAATAAGGTTCGGTTTCGCCTCTCAATACCCCGTTACGCTCGAGTGTACATGGCGGAGTCCTGTGAGACAATATCCCATTGTCTCTAAGATAATCTAAAACTCTTGACTTAAGTATTCACCACCTCCATCAGATCAAAGTGTGTTAATACTCTTGTCAAGTTGTTTCTCCACTTCAATTATGAATTCTTTGAACCATTCAAAGATCTTAGATTTGTATTTCATTAAATACAATTACCCCAATCATGAACGATCATCGATAAAGGGTAATGAAGTAGTTATAACCTCCTCGTATTTGAGTTAACATTGGACCAGACACATCAGTATGTATAAAGCCAAGTAACTCTTCCACTAGTTCTCTTTTCTAGTAAAAGGTAACTTAATTACCTTACCATTAAAGCATGATTCACATGTATCAAATGAATGTAATTCAATTGATTCCAAACTGCTCTAATCTACATTAATAAAAAAAATTAAATTTTAATAAAATGAAATAAAAGTTAAATTTCATGATCTTTCTTGGGACCGTATATGAAATCCTTCCTAAACTGCTTTACAATATTGAAGAAGATAAGTGGATGTTATTAAATTATTGATGGATAAAAACTAATAAGTGTTAGATTTTTTACTCTAATTGTTAAATAATAAACAAATCTAATAAAAAACAATAAATTAAATATAATAATTAATTTTTCTCATAAGATTTTTTCTTAATTTCTATTTTAAAAGATTTAAAACCGTATTTTGTTCTAGATTATATTTATTGGATTTGTTAACAAAATTATATATATATATATATATATATACAAAAATGCTACCTGCGGTCCTTATCCTGCATTCCCCATGCGCACCATCCGACCCATCGCCGCTGCCGACGCTCCTGCTTCGTCGTTCGGCCACCGCCGACTGCCGCATCACGCCCGATGGAAGCGCCAGTCGCTAGCGCACCGCCCGGCACTGGATTCCGGCCGAATAGTGGCCAGAATCCGACGAATTCGGTCGAAAATCGCTGAATCCCGCTGATAGCCACTGTTGGCCGAATCACGGTCAGTTTCCGGCCAAATCACGGTCTGTCTCCGGTCGCGATTTGGTCGGAAATCGACCGCGATTCGACCAACAGTGGCTGCCAGTAGGATTCTGTCATTTCCGACCGAATTCGTCGGATTCCGACCACTATCCGATCGGAATCCGGTGCCGGGCGGTGCGCCGGCGACTGGCGCTTCTATCGGGCGTGATGCGGCGGCCGACGGTGGCCGGACGAGGCGGCGGGAGCGGGATGGTGCGCACGAGTCGCAGACGAGGAGGCGTGCAGGGTAGCAGGACTATATATATATATATATATATATATATATATATATATATATATATATATATATATATATATATATATACGCCACCATCCCGGGCTCGTTGGAAGCGCAACTCGACGGCGCACACATCGGCACCGGATTCCGGCCGGATTGGGCCGGAATCCGGCCGGTATTCCGGCCGAAACAGAGCAGACGCGCTGGTGGTCGATTTGGCTGGAATCCGGCCGAATTCTGGCCGAAATGGGCCAACAGTGTCTATTGGCCGATTTCGGCCAGATTCCGGCCGAATCGGGGCCGGACTCCGGCACCCGCCGGACCGCCGGTGAGTTGTGATTCCAACGGGTCCGGTCCGGCGGCAATCGGTGGTCGGACGGCGATGAACGGACGCCGGGAAGCGGCGAAGGTCCGAGGAGAAACGCTGTGCAATCGCGATTTTTGGACGGTGTGGGCTGATCGCGATCGGGCGTGGACGGCGTGGATTGATCGCGCACGGGATCGGGTTTTTTTCGCCGCGCAGTATATCAAATCTATATATATATATA